>NC_045158.1:6401897-6541897 GCF_900700415.2 Clupea harengus | reverse complement strand
AAGCACTGTGTTGATTGGCTGGGATTGTGTATGGCTCAGCCCGAGCCACTTGACAGTGAACAAACACCGGAGTTTTTTTTCAGCGTGAACTCTGAACAGACAGCTAGAGGACTGTGAGGAGCAATGAGCTGAATTTGACAAAAAGTGCATGGAATAAGAATCGCGGACTGTACCTTTAAGCAATTACAGCCTCTTTACTCTTAGAGGCACATTCATTCAAATCACCTGTGTAATTAGCCCACCTACAGGCTTTTCCCAATTAAATGGAAATGTTAACAGCAGGAACACTGAATGGAATGAATAGAAGTAGGAACAATTGAATGCGTTTCCACACCTCAAGGGAAACAGACATCTGGATAATGGACCTTTAACCAGTCATCTCTTCTCCCTCCCCCAGGACGAGGAGTGCCTCAGGCCAGGGGACGCCACCGACCTGACTTTTCTGGGGAAGCTGGAGGAGAAGATGGGTCATCACCCTCACTTTGTCACGTGAGTCGTTCCTCTGTGCTGAAACTCACTTTCTCGAACACTCTTCTCACAGTCTACCCCACATTTTTGTTCCCGTTCTCATGATGCATCGGTGAAGCAGGCAAAGCTTGATCATGTTACGAGACACAGTTTTGTACAGATCTATATCTATATCTTTCTGTATATATTTTATAAAATGTATATATTTAATATATATATATATTTTTCTACTGCCCATAGGCATATGCTGGCAGACAAGAGCACGCGGAGAACCCTGGAACGGGGGGATTTCCGTCTCCTGCACTACGCTGGGGAGGTCACCTACTGCGTTGTGGGTAAGATCTCTCTCAAGCCTCTCCATCTGCCTGAGTTGAATTGCCTCTCTGAAAGTGATCTTCAGAAAGAGGTTGGTCCTCACCTTGAACCCTTGTGTTGTGGTTTATTCCAGGATTCATAGACAAAAACAATGACCTTTTGTACAGGAACATTAAAGAGGTAGGTGCATGGTGAGTTTAATGGGAGGGATTAAGGTGGAAATGTGGTGGGAGAAAGGAAGATGACTTGTTTCAAGGTCTTCCTTAATTATTAACCCGTGAGAAGAATTAGTGTGAATAATACAACAGACAGCCAATAGCGGTAAACTGGGCAGTCTGGTCTTAAGTATCCAGTTTGATTGGAGTGCGTGTGTGTGCCGTGTGTGTGTGTGTGTGTGCCATGTGTGTGTGTGTGTGTGTGTGTGTGCCGTGTGTGTGTGTGTGTGTGTGTGTGTGTGTGTGTGTGTGTGTGTGTGTGTGCTTGTGTGTGTGTGTGTGTGTGTGTGTGTGTGTGTGTGCTGTGTCCTTAGTGTGTATATGTGTGCTTTAATGCATGTCTGTCTGTATGTGTTGCGTTTGTGCCCTTACAGGTGATGCATCATTCAAAGAATTCCATAGTCAGACAGTGTTTCCAGTCCACAGAGTCAGAAAGCAGAAGACGGCCTGAGACGGTGAGACTCCATGACCACAGTTTCACTTCATGTTTGTGCTGTCATTTCCTCCACAGCTAAACAGAGTTCCTAGTTTACAGCCTCTATAGTTCCTTCGCCAACCTCTCAAAGTGGATTTTCAGAAAATCCACAAACGGTCTTCCTTTGTAAATCATCCATGTCAAACTGAGTGAAAACTGATAACTGATGAAATAGCTTGTTTGTGTGTGTCTTAATGGGTGTGGAGCTGGTATAAGGACATAACTCTTCCTTATGTGGTTCCAGAATGCATTCATACTCAAAAAGTTTCACGTGAAGATGAACGTCCAATTCTGACTCTGTTTTGTTTGTGAACAGGTTGCAACTCAGTTTAAGAACAGTCTGCTGAAACTTACGGAGATTCTAATGTCCAAAGAGGCCTGGTATGTGCGCTGCCTCAAGTCAAATGACTCCAAAAAGCCAGGTGATTTTCCTCTCCTCAGCACCTCTCTCACCTGAGCTGGGTTCTTTTTTCCGTTTGGAATTAGCTGTGCCCAAAATAGCAGCATGGCCTTTCATGTCCTTAAGCCAACAAATGGATCGCGATGCTAATAACACTAAAGTAGTCGTTTCAGTTTCCACTGGTACAAGAACGGATGAAATGCCGGCCTTCACTGAGTGTAAAAAACATTGGACATAATTGGAATTAATCTTGTTACCCTCTGTTAAGTTGGCCTTCCAGATAAAGTCTGAAACAATAACTTTAAAACATGTCAAATGTCTTGGTTTTTAACACTCCTTTTAGTGTCGGAAGCCTTTTCGGTGTAGTGCAAAAAATTATAATTAAATACATGGATTTAGCCTTGCGCTGTGTGTGTGGACTTCCAGGACATTTTGACGACATGCTGGTGAGGCATCAGGTGAAATACTTGGGACTAATGGAGCATCTCCGCGTCAGAAGAGCTGGGTTCGCATACAGGCGCAGATTCGATGTGTTCCTGCAAAGGTGAAGGCACTCTCAAGGCTGAAACAACTCAATGTTCAGAAACTAATCTTGAACTGATGTAGTTATAGTAACCATCAAGCACAGTTGGGTTTGCATACTGAGATATAAGGGGGTTCCAGTGAAGATAAAAGCACTTAGGCTGAAGCAACTTAATATTCTGACACTTATACTGATCAGTGTTCAAAAACAGATATTGAACTGATGTAGTTGTTATGGTAAACATGAACAGCTGAGAGATGTGTGGATCCACCCACAGGTACAAACCCCTTTGCCCAGCCACATGGCCCCACTGGAGGGGACCGGCGGCGGAGGGCGTGGAGAAGCTGGCTCAGCATCTGGGATACAAACCCGATGAGTATAAGATGGGCAGGTGAGCAGTTCTCTTACAGAGCTATTAAAGGGCTTGTGGTGAAAAAACGTATTTATTCCCCATGGACAGCGCACACACACACACACACACACACACACACACACACACACACACACACACACACACACACACACACACACACACACAAACACATGACTTACATGAAACATGTGTTCAGCAGACCTTAGAGATTCTCAAAAGGTAGTATCAGAACTAGGGCAGATTATCAGATTTGATGTAGTTTGATGTAGGATCAGGTATCTTTGCATGCATGGAAAGTTGTGTACAATTGTGTGCTGTGTATGAAGAAGTGAAGGTCTCTAGCTGTTTATCCAAATCGTCACCAGGGTCATCCAAGCAGTCATCCGTTCACACCCTCCCACATACTCTCCTTTCAAAGACCATCTGGATGACCCATGTTGGACGTTTTTAGCGAACCATTTTCCTCATCTTAACAATATAAGAGGTTATAATTTTCTCTAATCTTTTTCATGTTTTTAACAGAACAAAGATATTCATTCGCCATCCTAGAACATTATTTGCCACAGAGGATGCCTATGAGATCTGTAAAAATGAACTAGGTCAGTACTGCTGATTTACACAGCCAAACAAAAAAAAGAAAAGATTCAGAGATTGTATGATTGTATGTAAGTTTGAAGAATTATGCTCATTAATACAATATGTCGACATTACAGCAACCAAAATCCAGGCGCAATATAAAGGTTACAGGGTGAAAGGGGAGTTCAAGAAACAGAAGGAGGCTGGTAGGTTAAATTGTAAATCTGAATGCTTTACTACTTTATTCACTTTACCTTGAAGCTTTATGTGCTCATTCAATTGTGTCTGTTTTAGCTACAAAGATTGAGACCTGCTGGCGAGGGGCACAAGCCAGGAAAGAGAGGGAGAAAAGAGCCTGGGCTGTCAAAGTTATCAAGAAGTAAGAGACGTTCCGTTAATGAACTCCATATAACATGTAGTCTTCCTTGCTTTGGTACTGTGTTCAGGGGGCACCAAAATGACTACTAGCAGCCATTGTATGTGTATTTGTATGTGTATGTGTATGTGTATGTGTATGTGTATGTGTATGTGTATGTGTATGTGTGTGAGTATGTGTGTGAGTGTGAGTGTGTGTGTGTGTGTGTGTATGTGTACTGTGCGTGTGTATGTGCATGTGTATGTGTATGTGTATGTGTATGTGTATGTGTATGTGTATGTGAATGTGAATGTGTTTCAAGATACTTCGTATGTTCATATTTAGTAACATTACCAGGGCCACATCCTGCAGTATCATTTAATATAATCCACACCACAAGATCAAAACTGGACATAACCACCATGCTGTTCAGTAATACATTCACAGTGTAGAAATAGAATCCAAAGAATCAGAAGGGGTCACAGGACCATGCTGCATCCATTCGTCTCCACAATAACCACATTTGCATCTTTAGGTTTATTAAAGGCTACATGACAAGAGGCCAGGCAAAGACAACAGATAACTCAGAGTACCTGGCATTCGTGAGGCAGAACTACCTGAACCGCCTGAAAGGGAACCTTCCCCAAACTGTCCTGGACAAAACTACATGGCAAACTCCACCACCTGTCCTCACAGAGGTATGTACACGCTTCCCTGTAGGGATGTAACTTCCAGTTAAGCGCAGTAGGGAAATGTTTAACACATGTTAAACAACAGACACACACACACACACGCACGCACGCACGCACGCACGCACGCAAGCACGCACGCACGCACGCACGCACGCACGCACGCACGCACGCACACACACAAATATATGTGAACGAAACCTTGCAGTCTAAATCCAGTCCAGTGTTTCCTGAGGTCTTCTCTTCTTTGCTTCAGACTTCAGAGTTACTGCGGACGCTGCACTATCGCCTCATGGTCAGGAAGTATGTACGGGGGATTACGCCTCAGAGAAAAACACAGGTACAGAATCATAATCAATCAGAATACCATAGCTCTAGGAAGTCTGCTTCATTACACCTACCAGGAGCACTCTGTACATCACAACACGTAAGAATATTGCTAAATTGCTTGAAGAAAATGTGAAACAGAAACAACGAAAAATGTCAAAATGAAATACAATCAATAAAGACCTGGAGACAGTGCCAGTGAGCTGATGGGCAGGGTGACCTAGTTATGTACTGAGAATATACAATGGAAATTGTGATATTTGGAGTGGAAATCTATGACCAGTTAAATACACATTATGAACACAAGAAAGGCTGACACTCAAGCAAATAAGTGACAAAGACCTACCATAATGGTCAGTGTTCAATATTTTTTACATTTCTCATTACCCCACAGCTGACACTAAAGTCAATCACCAGTGCCATATTCAAGGGCAAGAAAGACTCCTATCCACAGAGTGTCGCCCATCCCTTTTTGGAAACCAGGATCAGTCAGTACAATACACCCTATAAAAATACATCTATTTATATGGTTCAAATGGTTCAGCCTTGATGGTTGTGTAATGTTGTCCATGTTGTTCGGCATGTAGGTGAAGATGATATCAACATCAGGGTCTTGCAGACGGTACGCCATGAGCGTATAAAGGTATGCACAATTTAAATTCAAACAAAAAGTCAAACAGATACACTACGGAAATCTAGACAAACACAGAGTAGGTCGTGTTAAAATAAATAAATACATAATCTTTTCTTCCTGTAGAAGTTGACTCCCAAACTCTGTTTCTTTGCATTCCTCCAGTACAGTGTTCCAGTGGTGAAGTACGATCGCAAGGGCTTTAAGCCCAGACAGCGGCAGCTGATTTTCACCCAGGCTGCGGCCTACGTGGCAGACGAGGCCAAGATGAAGCAGAGAGTGGCATACGCCTCTCTAAAAGGTGAGCTGACAGGAATTCTGCTGCACTTGTGGTTTTACGAAGCGTAAGACCTAGATGGGTGAATCATTCAACAAAATCAATTTTGTACAATTCGTAAATTTGTAAATATGAATTAGTTTGATAATAAGCAGGTAATATGCAAGTAATACAAACCATTCTTGTCCATTTGACGGCCAGGTATTTCAGTCAGTAATCTGAGTGACGGCATCATGATCTTCCATGTTACTAGTGAGGATCCCAAACAGAAGGTGAGTTTTCAATAAGGCCTCTTGGGGCTCTTTGACTTAACTGTCTCTGTGCCTTCCTCAAGAGGCTCCAGTTCCAGATGATAATTAAAGTTCTTTATGGGGCGTGACGGCAAACACTCATTAGTAGAGGGTGCTTGGGTGTGGGTTGACTTTCCTACTGTCACTGTTTCCTTTCCTTCAGGGTGACCTAGTTATGCAGTGTGACCATCTATTCGAGGCACTGACCAAACTGAGTGTGATTGCTAACAAGCAGGATGCCATCAAAATCCAGCAGGGAAGGTGAGTGAAGGGGATGATCTGTGGTTAAAATTCCTAGAATGTACTCTAGTGACGCTGGTACTGAATGACATCAATGTTTGGTCGTCTCCCTGTAGCATCAAGTTTGACATCCAGGCAGGCAAAGAGAGCTTTGTGGACTTCAGCACAGGCCCAGAAGCCACGTGCTACAAGGGCAAAAACGGTCACCTAATGGTGGTAAGTAGCACTGACTCTATGAAAATTACTTTTAAGAAAACATCTAAAGGTCTAATCTAGTAGCAAAGTAAAGAAAATTGTATCAGTATGTCCTACTAGTGATTGCAATAGTTTGTTTCCCTGACATACGACACCAGTAATTTGTAACTGATGTCTAAACATACATTTCATGTAGACCTCAATTGCACTTTAAATTTCACACGACTTCTAAAACATCTGAAATACAAATGCTGCTCAGTATAGTCTATTTATACAATTTCTATTTGTATAATTCTGTTCTTTTTAACCTAGGTGTCCACCCGCACCAAATCACGGTGACCCCAAGAACATTCAGGAGATTCAGGACATCCTCTGTGGAAATAGGGATCCTTTCTCCTACCCTTCTAATAGTCCAAGCCTTCATAAGACCCAGGGAACCACAACACCAACGTCCATCACAGGATATATGTGTTATACCACTGTATCATTTTCTTCCCTTTTTATATCATTTCAGAGCTAAGGTCCTGAGATTGGAAAAGTGTATGTTGTAACAGGGCCATATGTACAAACACATTTTATACTAAACACACAAAAGTTGCATACAACAATAAAAGGAATATGACAATCTTTATTGATGACATAAGGTATAAATATATGCAAAAAAAATTTTTTCTTGTTCACATCTTCTGTACAAACTTTTTCTGGTCTACAAAGTATGAACGTTTTCAACCACAAAGAAAACGTACTTTTCAATGCGAGGACAAACTTGTTAAGGAGAGCTAAAACTACAGAAACACGACTCATGTGTTATATATTCAAAGGCGGTTTAATGGGCGTTCACCCTTCCAGCTAGTGATGTCTCTCGTTACAGCCTCGGCCTCAAGATCTATTACTCAGTCATCCCCAGATCTAACTGACACCCCCCCCCCCCCCGCCCCACTCCCCTTCACCATCTCAGGTTTTAACCTCCACACGATCGCTTACCAATCTGAGTTCAGGGGAGATGAGGTTAAATGTTATTAATTAAACAAAATGTAGAACATGAGCTGGTTTTAACTACACGGTTCTCCTCCAACTGCATCTGTCAGCCCCACATAGATTATGATGGGGGGGGGGGGGGGGTACAAAATAATTCACCACGGCAGTCCCGCCATCTGACTACAGACAGTGGATGGAGACCAGTTACTCTCTCACAGCCTGGACTGCCCCTTCAGCGGAACTCTGTTACCCTCTAGTGGTCAAACCACCACTTGCTGCCTGAGGAAACAAGACAATCTGGATTGGAAAATCTTCAATGATTAAAATTATTTTGAGAGGTTGATATGCTCACAGACTCTTTCACTTCAAAGTCTGGATGTGTTTTTTTTTTTATAGGACGTAATTCATTTAACGACTATGACGTTCTACAAGATTTGACCAAGACCGAAGTGTTACAGGTACAAACCAGAACTTCATCAATAATACTTCTCACTGTCTCAATCACCCTGTAAAAAAGTAAACCACACAATAAAAACAATGACCCCTTTCTCCCCCCAGAGATAAAACTAGTTATGCTCCACCCGGTATACAACCTAGATGGTGAGAACCAACTTCTCACCTACCCCAGAACACCCGCAGCCTACTCCATCACCTCTCACACAAATACATTCTGAACCATAGATGGAACATAGGCTGACAAACAAGAAAATTAAAGACGCACCAGACACACACAAAAAAAAAAAATCAACGTAGAAACACATGCGAAAGTGATCAAAGTCAAATCACATCGAAAGCACAACATTTCTGAGGCACACCTACAGATTAGACTGAAGACAATAGCGCAAAGACTCTACCCGCACTCTAGATGGGGATAGATGGATTAATGAGGCTACGGAGACACTCACATACGGTGGCTCAAAGACACTCACTTGATACCGTCACTCCACAGCCGGCATCTATTAACTATTAAGCACTACAGTACAAGGGTGAAAGTGACCCCATTCAGCTCATGTTTTCCTGTTCCCTAACCAACTGAGTTTGTTGCTGTAGAGTTGCCTGTAGATTTGGACCCCTATCACAGTTAGACCCCATGCAAAAACAATGCATCACCATCAATATAATTCTTCTATTGTTGAAGTCAACAATTATAGGTTATAGACGAGCAGCAAATCCATCTGGTAAAAAGTTCAGGTTAGCCCAAACTGCACAATGCTCTCACAACCATAGACAACACATCCATCCTATCAATCTAATGACTGTGATGCACAGTCACTGCACACTGGATGGCATTTTTTTTTAAGATAAAAAAAAAACATTTTAAGATAAAACAACATGTTCTTGCAGGGGGCCTAATGTATTTACTAACACCAGATCTCACTGTTGAGAGAATTATTATAATTTTTTTTTGGCTGCGATCTTTCCTCAGTGCCTCGGTCCAGATGCCTCCCCATCTCTTAACTGACCTGCAGCTAGCTCAGCTTTGGCTGCAGGACACAAGGCAATTGCAGAGCTGCCTTAATAAGAGCAGCATTGTTAAAACAAACCTGTGAGTGTGTGTGTATGGGTGTGTGTGTGTATGTATATGTGTGTGTATATGAAAAAGAGAGGCACAGGGCAGGGAAGTGGAGGGGTGGGGGTAGTTGAAGAGCTGGTGGTTCTAAGGCACAGGCATACAGGAAGTGAGAGAGGGCGGAGACGGAATCACAGGGGGCCATAGAGATCACAGAGAGAGGTCACTGGTGGTGGTGCGTGCGGTCGTCCGGCCGTTTGACGTGGATTCGCCGCACCCTCTCGATTCGCTCGCGCTCCTCGTCCTCATCCAGGTGGTGGGAGCGGCCCGCGGCGCCCCCCGTGGCCTCCAGCAGGGCGTTGTCTGGCCCGCGGCCGTCCTGCGACTCGTACAGGAGGATGTTGAGCGTCTCCTCATAGATCCGCGCCTCTGGAAATTCCACCTACACACACACACACACACACACACACACACACACACACACACACACACACACACACGAAGGAAACACACAGAGAGCAGGGGGTCAAGGTCAAGATAGCAGCTTGAGATCGGATGTTTCATGCTTTCTGAGAGCGCTTATTTATCGTCGAACTTCTGATATGTCAGTTTTATTGCTCACAAGAGCACAGTGCATTTGTCAGCGCTCAGCTGGCTCTCCTGCACACATGCTGACAGACCTCACAAGGTGCTCTGAACACACGCAAAAATGTACACTGATGGAGAAACACTCTGAGCACAGGAAACGGGTCATTGGCCCCTGTGCTAATGGTACCTTTGTCTGTTTCTTCTCTGTGGCGTACACGATGGAGGTGCAGCACACCTCCGCGATTTTGCGGCCCTGCCCGTAGAAGGACCAACAGCAGATCTCGTCGCCGATCACGTCTTTGATGAACAGGACGCGTCCGTTGAACCTCAAAGAGAGCTTATCAAACAGCTCAATGTTCTTCAGCATGTTGTCATCCGAGTTGCTGTGAAGGTGAAAAGAATAGTTATTTGAAATCAATAATAGTACTCTTCCTCCAAAGGTATAAAACAAGGCAACATAACAGCTACGCACAGCGACTGGCAGTACAGCAAAGGCATCTCCTCGTTAATGGCTTCACTGATTCAATGACCTTTGAGTTCAGCTGTGCTTGACAGACTATCACTCTTACCTGGTATAGGAGTATTTGTTGTTGCTCCTGTTGTACAATAGCTTCACAGTCGGCTGTAAACAAACAGTTGCCATGAGCACAAGAACCGTATGGTGCACTGAGGGCTAAAAACTGGACAGAACTCTACAGAATGTGGTTGGAATGAATACTGAATAGAACTGTATGGAGTGTTAATGGCTGAATAACCAATTTCACAAGGAAATCAGAGCAAGTGAGGAAAACTGATTCTAATGTCTGTCAAATTTCAGCTACCTACCTTATTTGAGGTGGCGATTAGCCTCTGTTCCTCCTTAGATGACGTCACCAGGGGGACTTTGCAGAAGGGTTCGTACGTGTCTTTGTTCTAAAAGGGAGAATTGGGTGGCATTTAACAGAGCACATCTCTGAGAAAAACGCACACAGCATCACACTGTTTAAAAGGTTCCACTGAGCTACTGCAAGGAGTGACCTTTAAATAGACTTGCTGGTGGGATCCTGTAAGTCAGGTGGGACTGCACTATACCTGCAAGGCAGCCTGGCACTCGTCCACCAGCCCCTGCACCAGGTAGTATTTGGCCTCGGCCAGGAGCTCCTCCACCTCCCGTCGGTTGTCTGGCAGAGGCACCGCACCGTCCCTCAGGTAGTTTAAGATGGTCCCAAAGTGCTTCCCACACCTGTCAATCAGGATCCAGCCTAGAGGACAGAAGGAACCACACAAGAAGGGGTGCTCATGAATCACTGATTATGGCTTGCAACTATGTGTTGATGAACTATTACCAAAATAATATTTTTGTGTTGTAGTATAGTAGATATAAGATATAAAGTGGCAAAGACCAGGCTGTGTGATGCTTCACGAAGGAGGTGGTATATTAAATGAATCAGGGAACAAGCCTCATGAACATTCTTCCATAAGCAGAGTTGTTGACACTAGTGAATACTACATAGACATCCAGCACTGAACTCCCTCTGCCTAAACTCATAAATACTTAGGTACACGTTTTCCATCCCTGTGCAAACACCCGACCCACGGCTTCCCATGACATGTGAGCAGGACTCAGTTACCTTCGCTGTCCGTAAGGACCTCCATCCTCCCACTGAACATAGCCTTCAACATGGTGTCCTGCTTGGTGAGTGTCTGCAAGGTGGTGTAGTACAGCGCTCCCCCCACGTTTAGTTTAACGTATTTGGAACTGGGACTAGAGCCCTTGAACGAGGTGGTCCGTGTTGTAGCAGCCGGCACCGCGGAGCTCACCACGCTCTCTCCTGACATCTCTTCCTATGATTAGAGAGAACATGATAAAACAAAATACAGTTCCTTTTGAGTTTAAAATTCTCAAGTGCCAGCCTCTGGACATCGACAGACCGAAGTTAAATACTCTTATCTCCACCATAACGTTGACCTGACACTATCTTCATAGACTTTGATTAATTTAACATGACAGATGTCTCATTTTCCCACATGAATATACTTAACATCACAACACATCAAACGACATCGACCGTATTTAAACAGGGTGGCCGAATTTAACTTTAAGTAAACAGTGGGGGACCGCTTGGTGTCACCAGCTATTTAGTTATGTGCGATTTGCTGGGATTGTTAGCAAGCTAAGCTAAGAAACAAACCAATTGATGACCTGATATGGTTATGTTGGATTAACGCACTAACAAGTTAAATATTAGTAAAAGTTGTTTTAATGCCGGAATCAAACGTGACAAAATGCTATGGAGGACAGGGGGTTAAAGAATCAGTACATGTCGAGGATGCGATGCTACCTAGCTACGCACTAGAGAGGTATGATAGGATAGCATAGCATAGCTCACTCGTTACTGAAGCTACCAACTGTTATCAAGGTCCACTATTCGAGAAGGCAGTTACAAACACCTACTTTGTACATAGCAATACGTAACCTTAAATACAGCACAATAGGCTTATGTGCAGTACATGTAGATATGCTTATACATAACTTCAGAAGACACAAAATAGGGAAACTCACCATAGAACCCTACACTTCCGAACCTTCCGAAATACGACAAAAAAAAAACCACACTTCCGGTTTTAGGTGGCGTTCTGTACAGGCGTCATACACCCGCAATACAAATTCCGGTCTCTACTTGAAATCGTTAAAGTCCACGTGAGAGCAGATAGATTGCCGTGTGGACGATTTCCATCTATTTGCATTCAACTTAAAATTACACTGTTAAACAGACCATGTTTTGACAAAAAAATGTATGCAATTTTTTTCTCAAATAGGCTGCAAGTATTTCTCTACACCTTTCTCATTTTTGAGGTAGGCTGATCTGATAAATGCAAAAGTTACTACATAAGTGACTGTAAATACACTTAAGACATTGCACTGACATATCAGTGCTTTTAGGTTTCAGTGTTCACACATGTAGCAGTTTACTATAATAGCAGTAAGTTGGAAGAGCCACAGTAAATCATAAGAGATCAACTTCCACTGCATAAGATGGTTTTGATAATGTCTGACTTTATTTTGTCATGAAAGAATTGAAGTTGCATGTTGAATGTACGCCATGTCACACAGCACATTTTCTGTTCAATTTCAGGGAATACATACACTCTTTACTGTCTAAGCAGATGGTCACTCCTAATTTCTTTCAGTTTCAGTTTCCTCAACAGTTTCATACTAATCTGTCTTCCATCTTGTATCTTACATCCTAGGTGGAATGGCCTTGGTCGGCTAAATTCAAACTAAATTCTACGAAAGAAAATCACTCACTGTCTTAAATTCTGAATATAAACCGCACCTACTTAGAACCATTTCAGTTCGTCTGAAGAGTGGCTTTTACTTTGAAACATACACTAATAGTGTTACCTCTTATGTGATGTTTCTGGGTTCACACAAGATCTGAGACTCATTAAATCAAAATTAAATCTTTTATGCATTTGAGCAACACTTAGGCTAATCGTGTGAAATTTGTGGTGCATCTGCATGCTATACATCCAGTAATGACAGAATGATAAGCAGTCTATGCATTTATATCAATACATAAAGATCATATGAAGTTACAGCAAAAGATGTCTGTGCAATCAGAAAAGGACCGTCTAATGTTGGTCATCTAATAACTTCCAGTTACCGAAATATAACCCAATGACATCTAATCTTTGGTGTTAATTATTGAAAATCTGATATTGTTCTTGAAAGTTGAATGTTATATGATCTTAATAAAATATCAGGATTGCTCAGTCACAGTGCTTAAGGGTGGCAGATTTTAAAAGGTTGAAATAAATGGGCTTTTTGAGGATTGTGCTTCATAGGTAATAAGTCATACATTCTCTGTCAACAACTGACATTTTTTTTGGCAAGGCCGTAGTGTAATTCCATTTGAAGTACATAAACTGATGCATTCATATTTGACTTTGGATCTAAGAATGAATGATAAATGCATCTAAGAATGAATTGAAATGATTAATGATTCTTATTGTGGGTCTCATCAGAGCACTGGGGTTATGGGACGTTTTTCCTCATCAAGGTTGAACAAACACTGAGAGACAGACGCACCAGATACCACCTCTAAACCAGCTCTTCAAGTTTACAAAGTATTGTGGCGGAAGTCTCAGATCATAATGCCCAATAGCTCTGAATAACTCACTTTGACTGCTTCTAAACAAGGCTTTATTTTGCAATACAGTACAAACAGCATAAGATAAATCAATGTGTTTCTGCACAGAGAAGACAAAAGGAGCACTTGAAAACACAATTATATTATTATTCTTTATTATTATTTTATGTGCAACAAACAGGGAAAGATTCAGGAAATAAAAAGTGTTTTAGCCCTAGCATAGGATGCCTCTCCCTTGAGGGTGTATGTCAATATAAACTGGACATTATACAAATACTCATTTTAACACACACTTTGGATATAGGATGCAGAATAAGAGGAAGAAACAGGTGGACTTGTCAGAGACGAGGGGTGGGGGTCGGTAGCACATGAAAGTGCATACTTTCTTGACCCCTGATTAAAAACTTATGAACGCATATTATTCATACAACAATCACAACACACCTCGCAAGATCCTGGAGGGATCGCAGTTTTTAGGAATTTCCACAGGAAATCGAAAAAAAATCCCTCAGTCACCGCAATTTTTGAGAATTCCTTCAGCAAATATTTGGCCGCAACAATCCCTCATAAGATCTTGGGACTGTCTAAATATAACGTAGCTTGCAGTTACATCTCAAGCTTTTTATATCCACGTCACATTAAACGTTTAAATGAGTGATTTACTTTTCCGTTTGACTGCCGTTTCGTTTTGAGATTATTAGGTAAGGTTTCTTGGGGCACCTGAAACGGAACATCCCACTTCGCGGGGGGTGGCTTTTATTTTGAAATTAGCCTACCACATGTCTTGATGTAGCTTTTGACTTAGCGCAGTTCGCAGTTCAGTCTGGTGTTGTTGCACACTTTCAACATGAGAGAGAAATTAACGGGCATCTGGGCTTGCAGGTAACTTGATCATTACACCTCACCACGTGTACATGAAAACTTCAGGGATTATATTTACCGAAATAGTAAAGGAGTGATTCGCAACCCGACATTTGTTGCTCTAGAAAGTACAGTTGCTCTTGCCAGATAACGGAGAACTTGCGTGTGTTTGCGTTGGAACAACGTTCGGAGTTCTGAGGTTTTTCTGAGGCTGTGACTAGAGAAATGCTATTGCTTTGAGCGTCTCTGAGGAAGAGATCACAATCGCGATGTTGTCTACTGAAACTTATCCTAAGTCCGAAGAAGAAAATCGATTACAGTCAAGAGTTTTACAAACTAATATAAACAACAAGGTATCCACAAAAATGCGAAAGTTGAAATCGATGTCAAGTTTGCTATAGCTAACGTGAACTGCTAGCTTACTTATGCCCGATTTAGTTGAAGTATTTTATCTAGTTGCCTGTTCAGAGCTCATCTCACTGACGTTGTATTGCCTTCTCAAGTAACGTAACGTTACACCAGTGGGAGCATCCTTGACTTGTCGACAGCACGTAAAACGCTTTGAGTTACACACAAAGTTACTGTTATGGAATCGAAGTAACCGGCATCAAGTTATCCGTAATTTTTTTTGGTCCCTGCTATTGTTATGTTTACGGTGTCCATTGACTTCCATTCACTTTATTTGCAGTTGTTCGTGCAAATTTTCTTATTCGCGTCGTTGGAATAATGTATGCACCATTTCACTTCTATAATACACTACCACAACTGAAAGACCTATACAAAGAATGAAAAAAAAAAAACTACTGTTGCAATTTCGAGAACGTTTCATATGAAACATGATTCATACATCATAGTGTATGTATTATGTTTTCAATTGGATACAGGGAGCACAATGTCAGACTCTGTGGCCCAGGGTAAAGCTCATAGGCTCTCCAATGGGAAGCATAATACAATACCATTGCACTTGTATAATATGCCACCACACCTTGAAGATGTGTACACAAAGAATTAACTAAATCTATTGTCACAGTTTGATGGTCGGCATGTCCATCGGTGGATTTTGAAAAAAAAAAAAAAACATGCACCTAGAACAGCTTTTTTTTTTTGTATAGCCTACTTCTTTTAGATGTAATGTGTTGTATGAAAGTGCCATGATATATGCATTATGTTTCCAACTAGAGATGTGAAGCAAAATGTCATCGTCTAAGAACTGTGCTTTAGACAGGGGTGGAGTTTTAAATGAAGATTTCTCTAAATTGCGTCGGTAGGTTTTGTTCCTTCTTTAAACATACAGCTTTCAGGTGTGGTAGTTTATGATAGAAGTTCAATAGTGTGAGTATTATGCTTTCTATTGGATAGACTAGGTCGGTGTTTTAAATGAAGTTATCTTGAAATTGCAACAGTTTTTGTTCATTCTGTGTGTATACGTCTTTCAGGTAGTGTATTATACAAGTGAAATGGTGCATACATTATTCCAACGACGTGAATAAGAGTATTTGCATGATTAACTGGAAATAAAGTAAATGGAAGACAATGGACACAAACATAACAATAGCGGGACCAAAAAAAAAGTGATGGATAGCTTGATGCGTGTATGAAAGTCCACTCAATATCTACAACATGGAGCAGGCTAGTTGGCTTGATGTCGAATTATCAACTTGTTCCCTGCATAGTTTTATCCACTGGCCTCGGAAATGCAACATAGCTGCAACATCTACCTTTCGACTAACTAAAAAAAAAAAAGAAAAAAACATTCATTAGCCCAACCCTAGTATCAGCTAGACTTGTTGAATGTACCCTTCTCCCCGTGAGGACCATTGTGGTAGATCGTTGAGATGTGTTGCTTTGGAATAAACAGTGAGCTTATTGTATCTCTTTAAGTTCATGCAATGCAGAACAGACTTCCCTTTCCTTGTTAAAAGATAGGCTGTTCATATTAGATAGATCAAGATGTATTCAGAGGTTAGCCAATTGTTTTTTTTTTCAGTGGTTTTGTTGTAGCCTACATAAAGATGATTTGCATTGTCTTCAAGCAGTGTAACAAAACCATTTTTGTTTGAGATATTTGTTTTTGTATGGAGAAACTCTATCTCATCTCTCTCTGTATCTGTTCAGATATTCTGGTGACCTTTCAGGCTGTTTTGTGAATGTGAATGTGAGTGTTGGTTTAACCAGGCACAATAGAGAGGTCGGTGTGTACGTTTTTGCATGTGAGTATATGTGCACACTCGTCTGTGCTTGGAGATTTGTTGACACACTGCTTAAACCAGAGTCAGAAATATGTGGGCTTTCAATGGAGAAAGAGTCTTTGTTCTGGTAGGCCCACGCTGAACAGGCTGAGAGTTATACACACTAATGGTATAATATATGTCAAAGCCAGGCGTTGTTATGGCTGTTTGTTATTTATTCGATGTGCGGCTTATATGTGATTTCCCACGTAGCAGTGTGGAATAGGCCTAGATGCAGGGCAGTAGGCTTATAGGTAAAAGACTATTATGGGAGTAGCTCTGTAAATTCTGCACGGGTCCATCTGAGGAACAGTTGGATGCTGTATAGAGATTGTGTGACTAATGAGGCCTCTTGTGAATATATCAGATCTTTCCTTCCAAATGTGCGCATTCATTGACTGCGTAAATGTAACTAATGTAACTGAGTCTCACTCAGCACTCCTCCGGCTCATCTCCCCAGGATGGGACTAGGTGATATTAGACCCGTCTTCACCCTGCCTCAGTAGTGTGAAGAATGACAACTTGTACGTGTACGTGTACGTGTACGTGTGTGACAGAGACTTTTTTTTTTTTGCCCAGGAAAGGGATCTTGTAATGCTGACATGCCTTGATCAACTAGTTTGTGCCTTCAGGCCTGAATTTCAGCTGAATTTAGTGGTAATGTTGTGTATTTGGAACAAGTGGCGATGTGTTCTAAGGACATTGTGGTTTGTTTCATTGGGCCATACCTTCCTTTTGGGTGAAGACTATTTCATTCGCCCTGCAATGGGTTTGCTGCGCTGTTAGGTTTTATCATTAGGTGCTTAAAAAAAGCATCCGTGTGTGTGTGTGTGTGTCCATTTCTCATGTATTCATTCAGCTTCAACAAGACCCCCAGATATGATTCTATATCATATATCATATATATATGGTATGATATGTGGCCCAGCCAGAGCGGCCCCTTATACAAGGTGTCTGTGTGTGCTTGTGTGACACTCGGGATGACGCAGTGTCTTTCCTACTGAATGAGTAGATACTGGGAAGATGCGTGAGCATGGGCCTGTGCCAACAGGCCTGGAGAAAATTACAGCCTTCTGATGTCAGCGTGGCAGTCTGCTTCATTCCTATCTCTGTGAGCTGTTTTGTTTTGTCTGGCTTTGAACAACTTCAGAAGGGTTGTATTTCAGTTGAGCTTTAATGGTGGAGGACTGACGCTAATCCTAGAGGTGTTTTACGTTTATAAGTTTGTAGGTTTGTGTGTTTCGTTGTGTAGAGAGGAAGTGGACACAGAAACAGTGGTACACTCGTATACAGGAAGTGGCTTGGCAGAGAACAACAGAAACACATGCATGCATACATACATACACACACACACACACACACACACACACACACACATACTTTGTTCTAGACTGTTTTAGTAGTACCCTAACGAAATGTAGAAGAGTGTATACGCCTACAAGGTGTGTTTTGCCGTGAATTGTACAGCTCTTCTACTGGCTTATTTGATATTGATTCAGCTGAATTGACAGAAGTCACACCTTTTTATGTCTGTGACACGTTCTCTACCTTTACATTTTTGTGGAAATGAGGGATATGATCCCTTGTGCTTCAGTTTAGAGTATTCGCTGGCAATAAAAACTGAGGGACTGTGGAAAGTTGTTAGCCGGCTGCTAACTGGGTTGAAAGTTACAGGCCGCTCTCTGCACTTTCCTCTGGCTGAAAACTCAGGAAACTGTGAGCCTTTCTCACTCCCGAAGTGGAGTCGAGACTGAATCGCTTTCATTGTGTGGCGAGACTGCCCGTGTATGAGAGCATTCTGGGACAATAATGGAAATAAACAAAGACTGGACAATGCCAAAGTGGAAATTGCGGAAGTATGACGCTGGTGTAATATATTTAAGTTTTGCCCAAGGGTGTTCACAGTAAGGTTAAGACCCATACCGTGGTTATTTTCCTTTGGTGCAGATTGTTTTTTTTAAGTTTACTGCATTTCAAAAATGCAAAACTGCATTTTTTTTATCTTCAGTGCCGTCAGTCTGTATTAGAGTTGATTAGCACCTTGTAACTTCAGCAAAGATAACTAGAAAGATTATACTAATCCTGTTTTAGGTCCTGTAATCTTGTCCTGCCATACAATAACTTCACCGCCATCTTTTCACATATGTCTTGAAATATGGAATTTTGACAAAATGCAGTACTTTGATTAGGTTAGCTAATGTTGGATCTTTTGGACTCATTTCGGATGGAAGACAGTGGTGTGTGTGCGCGCTAAAAGGTAGAACAGGCTTAAAATGCTCACCATATTAAGTCAAACACTTGATGGTGTTTGTCACTCTCAGCCCTTTCTCAAAGCTGGCCACTCATCCAAATGAAAGCAACTCTGTCTGCACAGTTTCACAGGAGAAGTTCTCAATTTGACCTTGACTTGTATCTGGTCCCAGTGGTGAAGTGTCTTCAATAGACACATTAAACTCTCTGAGCTGATTGTCAGGTCTGTAAGAGTCGAAAGGCTGAAGGCCTTGTCCTGTTGGCGTTTTGTTTGCACTAGTTGCCAGCACTGGGCAGGGCTTCCTGTCTCTGACGGCACTGCCCGTGAGAGGGCTGTTTGGCTGCAGCACTTTATCACAATATCAGTGCTAACCTATAACTGCACGCTTGGTAACTACAACCTCATATAACCTAGTGGTTAAAGTTAAGATAATGATTAAAATGATATGAATTAGTTTATAAACGTGATCTTAATCATAAGCATGGGATTGTATGAATGAGATGATTCATACGTGTACTATCAGTGTATTTACACCCGCACTCACGTACACACACCAAAGCAGTTATGAATTCCTGAAGAGCGCCACAAGAATGCAGAATGAAATCAGGCACTCAGACAGAGAGTCTGTGACTAATAACAGATACTTTCTGGTGCTTTAGTTTGGCGAGATATGTGAGAGAAGAGGAACAGTGAGTTGTCACAGATTTGGATATGACTCAAATCAGATTTATTTCGTCAGCTCCACAGTGACATCTGACGGATAACTCGTCCGTGTTGCAGCGGAGACTGCGTCAGAGGCGGCCAGTGGATCTGGCACAAGGCCTATCAACGAGAAGAGTTTGTCAACTGAATAAACTGATGTTGTTTGCAGAGTCCTTGAGAATGGTTTTTACGCCGGTCCGCCTGGATGGGGGATCAGGAGGCCGTGCAAATGTGATGCCCACTCGGGCTGACTGAGGGTCAGTCATCAATCACCTGTAGCATCAGGTAAATTGAAAATGCGGATGCTTGTAGTTACCTATTACTTTGTGGGTTCATTTGGGACAGCAAAACTCAGAAAAAAAGTTAGAACCTTATTTATTTCTGTGATCTAGTGCTCAGTGCAGACTAAACCAGGCCTCACTGCTGTGTGGCTAGTATAGACTCTTCATGTCTCGTCACACCGCCGTTAGAGTATAGTGGAACAGAGTTTTTCTTTTTTAGATGTGCTGTTACCTTAAGGTAAATTAGGGGACGGACTAGGAGCCACTGCTCCCCTCTGTATCCGATTGTGGTGACTCATCCAGGAGGGGGACAAGGGAACATGGTGTGGTGTGTGTGTGTGTGTGTGTGTGCAGATATCGCCTTCAGAGATATAAATAGGACCACCCTGACAGGGGTTCCACCAGTAAAGATAATGCACTCCATGACATTGTGTGTGTGTGTGTGTGTGTGTCAGTCATTAAACTTGTCAGACCTAGATTTCAGGACAGGCTGCCTCACACAGTAGTGTCCTCACAGTCAGTGAGTGCAGAACCTGACAATTTGGTGATTGTTAGGGCGAGGGGTGGCGGCAAGGGCGCACCTTTGTGGCCCAAAGGGTATCACCATGTGCTGAAAAAAGCCCTGATGTGGCACAGTGGGAGAGAGAGCAGAGAGGAAGTGACCTCAGCAGCGCTGGATCCTGCTGAGTCATCGGCGGGCTGGCAGCGCTGATAGAAGCCGTGACCCAGGGGGCCAGAGAGGGGGGGGGGGGGGGGGACAGCCAACAGCGGGCGCATGCGCGTGCACAACAGGGGGAGGGAGAAGGAAGCAGCCAGCGGAGAGTGTGAAGGGGTGGGCAGCACGGGGGCAGATGTGACGGGTCACAGTCGTGTCGGCCACACCAACTTCTCAGCCCTACACATGCCACGAGAAAAAAACCCTAGTTTGCTTTGAAAGCCAGATGTTACCTGGATTAGGCTTTCTATTTAGGTTACCACTTCCCTTCCAAAGATAACAAGCGCTGTGTTGCATGCAGGGTGAAACAGTCCCCCGCCCCCACCCCCACCTCCACCCCGCCCCCTCGAGAATTCAGTGGTTTTCGCGATCTATCGCAAGCTTTGCGTCTTGCCTCTTTTTTTTGCTACTCTGTCACGCAGGAGGATGAATGGGGAGGTTGCATGTGACCGTTAGAACCGAGAGCTTCCGCGAAAGCACAGCCATTTTTTAATGGGCTTTCAAGCTGTGTTAAAATACAAACAGACAGTCTTGGAATTGTTAATTGGGAAGCATGTTTTTACTGGGAAGTACCAGATGACAGAGGAAGTGGTGAGATGGGCGCAGACAATTGGCTCCAGTTGTGCCTTTGCCATGTTTTTCTGCCAAAGGAATGTTCTCTTGCGCAGGTGTCTCACGGGGGTGCAGAGGGTGAATCATAGCTTGAGCCTCTGGTCGTTTGCTCTAATAACAAGCCTCAGAGGCATCCTCTCCAGGAGGAGTGGAGAGACAAGATAGTTATTAGAGAGATCTCTATATCTCGCTCCTGTCTGGTTTTAAAGCATTTGCATCTCATTTGGCCAGCTAGTTGTTAGGCCTGATGTGATATTGCTAATGTGTCAAATAGCTGCGGTGTCTCTGATGAGAGTCTGAAAATATCTTCAGTACCCATCCCTTAAAGAGCTCTGATTTTAAAGTGACTGAATTGAACTTGAGGAACTTCCCTCAGTCTGATTACATCATCTTCAGCTGCCTTGCCGTTGACCAAGAAAATCAGTTTGATGTTCATGTCTTTTGTTTCCCACCTCTCTTCATACTCTCGGGAAGGCAACCAGAACATCCACTCAAAGTAGAAAATTCCAGAATTTTGGTCAAACGTATTATATTTAAAGAATATTTTCAGACATATGGGATTTGTATCCCAAGCAAAGAAGACTTTGTCTTTGTCTTTCTACATCTGGGGAGAGGGAGAGTGTGGGACTAAAAATAACAAGAAGTAACCAATGCAACAGTCCTTCTCTGTCATGCAGTGATAAAGTGACGTATCAATGCTTTCAGCAATTTTTTATTTAGCCAACATAACTGATGACGATCATCTTTTGTTAGTGTGATGAAACAAAATTGTTCGTACGCAGTTCCTCTTTGATTTAGGTTATAAACCCTAATTAACTTCAAAACCTTAAGACCCCAAAACACAGTTCAGGTTGTCTGATCGAGCATTCGCAAGTTGTATGGGTCAGAAGTTGCCATTTTTCAGATGTTTTGTATTTGCCGAAATACAAAAGTTAAGCAAATAAATAACTTGGGCTGTACTAATAGCGATGAGTTGTGTTCCTTCACTGCAGTGTACTCTGTATTCTAATGGCTGTCTTGGTTGGTGCAGTGAGGATACTATATATGTGCAGGCCCATACTTGGATCCTGTTCATTTTACTGAGGCTGATTAATTTACCTATCGCATAAGAATTACGTTTAACAAATCGGAAGCACTAATTACAGAAACACTTGGGAGTGCTTTCTGAACCTCAATCACACCATTTGTCATTTCCAGTATGTTTTCTGACTTCTGCTTCCTCCCATTTTGCAGTGATTCTCAGCTGTGCTGGTTACTGCGATGAATGGTAACACTATCCATCAGGCACTGCCTACCACTTCCGCTGTGCACACCTGTGGCTGGAGGGAATTCTGCGAGTCGCATGCCAGTGCCACGGCCCGGGAGCTCGCCAAGCGCTACCGGCGCTTTGCCGGCGAGTCCACGGAGCAGGATGTGGTCCCACCAGACAGCTTCTCGCGGCAGTTCAGTGACATCTTCCAGCAGCACTTCTGCCTCGAGGTCGCCAAACAGAACCTCCTCGCCCCCCCGGCGCCGCAGAGCCCCGCCCCGCCGGCGCCTCCTCCCCCGCTCTCTCCCAGGCTGTCAGCCATGACCGGCCGTCTCCGCATCACCTCCTTCTCGGGCGTCCTGGACTACCGGGAGGCGGGGCGACCCGGGGGCTCTGGCCTGGTGGCGGTGCTCGGCCCGAAGCCGGAGTCGGAGGTGGGCATGGCCCTGCAGCTGGAGCAGCCCCTGCGCTGCTGCGCCCCAGCCGACACTACGACAGCCCGCCCACGGAGGCACAGCCTCAGCCTTGGGCTCGGCCAGGAGCAGACGTCTGCGGAGCGCCGGCCCACCTCTGAACGGTACACCCCGCCTCCTCGCCACGCCCACGCCCACCCACCCACCGACGCCACGCACTTTTCCAGTCAGATCCGCCAGAGCATGCGGCGCATCTTTAAAAAGCGGCCCCAGGCGGACGACCCCACCCCCACTGAGGGCTCGGGGGACGCTTCGAACAGACCGGGGGGGACCGCTCCCGGGCCCATGGAATGCCCTCTGACCCCTCCGGCTGTCCTCAACCTCACTCCGCAAGCCTCTCCCTCAGTGACCTCACACACCTCGACCTCGGCGTTCCTGGGTCGGCTGGCCAGCAAATTGCGGGTGCCCAGCGTGCGGAAGCGGGCAGAGGTCAGGAGCACGTGCAAAGAGGGGCAGCTGAGATACCTGCTGGTGGAGGACACTATCTCTGACTCGCAGCCGCGCTGGCAGCGCTGCCGCCTGCTGGTGAGGAGGACCAACGAACGCCCAGCTCCGGAACGATACCAGCTGGAACTCTACGACCCCCCCAAGGTAAGCAACAGGATCCCCCTCCACAGTCTCACTTCTGCTACTTGTAAATGTGTTCAGTGTGCTACGTGGTAACACTCAGATTACATTTATCTTCTTACTTGATATCATGTTTGACGTTGTCATTAAATATACAAACTGGTGATGTTGTTTGGTTGTGATTTGCAAATTCATTTTATGCTACCGGGAATGGAACCATCTGTTCTTGTTGATCATAGTTTTTTTCCATGTTCTCCTGTGAGACGTTGAGTTGGGCTCAAGTTGTTCGTAGTTGTAATCTCGTAGTTGCCGTTTTTGCTGTCAGTATCTTTACTTTGTGTTTGCCGCGACGGCGGGTGTGTGAGGACATTCGCTTTTAGGTGGTGTTGCTGTTCCACTGAGTCTGTCAATAGAGCGGGCAGCTTCGCACTCGGGGAAAACTATCGAAGCTGTAATTTGCTGCCGAAGAATTTTGGCAAGTCGTCGTAGAGCCACAGGGAAAGGCCTTAAAAGGAAGGGTTACAGTAGAGCATGGTGCACACACACACACACACACACACACACACACACACACACACACACACACGTGCTGCTCTCTTACAATCTCCTTTTCACTCACTCACTCACATACCCCACGTCACCATGTTGTATTGAGCTATCATTTGCAATTGAAATTGCACATTTAAATTCATATTGCGCCTGTTTGCGTGTGTGTATATGTGTGTGTGCTTGACTGACCTCTGTCAGTTCTCACAGCAAAAAAAAACCCAAAGTAGGGAAGCAACGGAACTGGATTACGTGTGTTTTGTCCTGTATGTGCTGTGCTGCGGGGGAGAAAGAAAGCCCAGAGGTCCTGGAGTGTTTTTCTGTTTTTTGGTGATCGTGTCGAGTGTGCGCTGTACGCCCGAGTGGCTCAGCACTGTCTGTGGTGCAGGCAGCAGCGCAGCAGATGTTAAGAGAAACCTAACTTTGGATACTGCCGACCCTGCAAATGCAACAGCAGCTTCAGCCATGTCATGTCGCAGGAGGAAGCTGCATGCTGACTGATAATTTGTTAGCGTGAGAAACTGCAGGGAACTGCGTGTCTCTGCAGGGAAGTCCGAATTTAAAGAACGCCACCAGTGTGTGGAGCTGCAGATTAATGTCCTAGATTAGGTTAGATTAGGCCTATCTGCGGTCAGATTACGCAGAAATGCTTCTATTATTCTTATTATCTCCAAAAAGGACGGGAGAGGAGCTGGGGCAGCCTGGCTCTGTTCTCAGAGACCGGTCCCTTTTTGCGCTCAGGAAAGCGTCACGTCACAAGCTGCCCACAAAGTTCACACAAAACTGGTGTAGAGCACCAGCAGTAGCAGAGCTGCTTTAGGGCACGGCTGACGTGCCTGGAGAGCACTAGGGACTGTGGTCTAGAAGGCGCCCTCAGTCATGTTCGGGTGTTGTTTGGGTGTTGTGTGTGTGTGTGTGTCAAATACATTAAACTGTCGCACTTGGTGTGTACATTTCAGCAAGTGTGATTCTTTTTTTTTTTTTAATGTATCTTTTTCATTTTTCAAATTTTTTATTTCAGGTTTCACTGTTTATACTTTTTCTCCAGAATAATTTGCCAGGAATTCGACTTCAAATGTGGCGTGACAGCGTAATCTTTGTAAACTCTGTCTTTTAATGCGATTCTTAATAGCCCATGTTTCCTCAGGGTTTCCTGTGTCTGTGTGTGTGTGTGTGTATGTGTGAGAGAGTGAGTGAGTGAGATCTGACTCTCCATCCTCGCCCCCCCCCCCCCCTAACCCTTCCCCCTCCCTCATCTGTTGCTTTGAGCCTTGAGTGGTTGCATTCTATTTTCTGTTCCATAATTGCCACCAGTGTGATGGAAAATATTTCTAATTCTACCAAACCGCATCCTTCCAGCTGGTCTGTGTTACTGCCACACTCCATGGGCTCGCACAGCCTCTCACGCTGGGCCAGAGGCTACGCTGGCACAGGCTCACCGAGCCCCACAATTAGGCACATGGCTTTTACAGAGACTCTTGCAGTTTTGCTATTGATGTGAACAAAATGCACATGGTAACGAAATGCCCTTGAAAGGGCTGGATCCCCTGGAACAGAATCCCAAGAAACTTGCAGGAGGAGATGAGACAGTATTCGAATGCATGTAACCACGGTCAGTGTAACAGGCCGAGGAAGTAAAAAAGGGTGTAGGCTATTCCTTGAGTGATTCCTGTGGCCTTGTAACGTTTCGAAATGTGGATTAGTAAATTAGCTCAAAACAGTGAAAAAAAAAAACACAAAAAAAGCGTATTGCTGGCCATATGGGCCAGGATGTGAAAATTGATGTTCCTCTAAAACAAGGTTAAGATGTCTGCTCACGAGTTCCTGCTTTGGACTACAACACCAAAATAGTTTGGATTACTTCAAAGCCTCGCTGAAAGAGGCTTTCTGCTCGGCTGTGAGACAGCTGTGTGTGATTCTGTGTGAGCGCTTGCCTGAGAGGCCAAGCTATTTTTTCCCCCCACTTTAATATCTTTTATCTTGCAGGTGTTCTAGCAGTGTAGTACAATGCACAGATAGGCTAAATGGGGTCTATTTATTTTATACACAGTGCTTCATATAGTAGCTTTTTGATAGTGTGTTTCCAAGAGATGAACCAAAACCAATACTGCAATCATCCCAAGACAAATCTGCAAATAATAATTAACACAAACTCTAATTTGAACTAGGGAAATTTAATTAAAATGAACAAAATTGAATTTGGCTCCATGGACCCCACACAGCCTCAAAGAGATGGTTTAGACAAAAAAAAATCCAATTGCCTCAACTCCCCCGTTTTTGCTGATCATTTTTTACATGACTTTTTACCATATAGGCTTCAGAAAAAAGCATGCAAACATGCAATGAATTACTTAATGAATGCATAAAGTTAGTCACATGCATAAGGATTTGTGTAAATTTGCCTATTAGGCATTATGGTTTATGCTTTGTTAATGTGTTAAAATTATTCTTGAGAACTGAAGCTCACAGAGGTACGAGCTTGTCATTATGAAACGGATATACCAGAGTGACACTTTGCGGTTGCTTTCGTCTTGTCCATCAAAAGCCAAAAAATAGAGCAAGTTCTGTTGGGCTCTTGTAGATTTTCACAACAGAGTGGCTGTTAACATCTGTAGGATCAAAAAGAGGTTTGAAGTGGTTCAGTGCGCTAGCTAGCAAAAAATTATCTGTGATAGTCGCTCCGCTGGTGAAAGAAAGACGTTTGTGTGATGTGTGTGTTTTTATGATGTGCTTTGTATGTGGGGGCAAATGTTTTGGGTTCTCCCAGTGTGTTCTACAAGTCTCACTTTTGTGATTCATCACCCCTGTGTGAATCAGTGTTTTCTGCTGCGTTTGAACAGTATTATGAGTAGTTGGTGATGCAGTGACACGTTGCATGTTTGTGCATCATTGTGTCCTTCTAAGTGTGTGTGTGTGTGTGTGTGTGTGTGTGTGTGTGTGTGTGTGTGTTTCGGTGTGCGCATGCACTCAGGACCACATGCCCCTTCTTAATATACCTGTGAGCTTTGCGTGTGTGCGTGGGCACTGGTGATCATGTTTGTATGCACAATTTTAGTGTACCTGACCTCGCTAAGCTACCCACGGAAAGCCCCTGTGCTCGCTCTCTCTCTCTCTCTCTCTCTCTTTGTCTTTTTTTCTCCCCCGTCTATCTCTCTGTTTCCCTCCCTCTCTCCCTCTGCCTCTCTGGGTGAGAGCCTGGGCTGTGGTTCACCGTCTCTAGTCCGTAAACAGGATGCACGCTCGACCTGGCTGAGTATCAGTGCTGTTTGCAGTGTCAGTGAAGCCGCACACACACACACACACACACACACACACACACACACACACACACACACACGGACACACACACAACCATAGTCTTCCTAAGCTGGCAGCCTCTATCACAGCATCACCGGCCCTTTGAGTTTGGAGGGCGCCTGTTGTTTTAGGAGCTGTGGGCGGGTGCTGAAAAAGTGCAGCACTTTGTGTGTGTGTGTGTTTGTGTGTGTGAGTTTGTGTGAGTGGCTGTGGAAAGGCAGACAAACCTTTGTACCAGTAGACACTTTTTCTTTTCCTTTGGCGTCATTAAACTCTAAACACAGTCGGCTTTTTCAAACATGAAGGCATGCAGGGAGGCCACCGCATCCCAGGATTTGCATAACTAATTCAGCCACTGCTATATGAACTATATTGTAGCCTTTGACATGCCATCATCATTTTACGTTGATGAATCTTATTTGTGCATCCTAGCATGTGCGATGCAGCAGTGATAGAGATAGCGGTTAGCACTGGCCGTCTCCCGCTAAGAACCGATAAGATGCTGGCTAGATTACTGTGAAATGCCGTATGCCTGCATCTTCCATGAATGGCTTCCCCCCCTCCTTTGCATCAGCAACATTTGAACTGTGTACACACCCAGATACACACAGAGAGCCAAGGACTGAAGCTTAGAGTTACTGAGACAGAAGAAACAGGAAGTGCTTCTCCCCCCCACCCCCCACCTTTGCCTTCTCTCTTTAATTTCTCAGTAAGCGTCGGGCCCGCAGCATTCTGTGAAACTGTGGTCACGCTTTCGAGAGCAGCGCTGAAAGGTCAGACTGATTGACATTTCACTATTTCACATGGTGAGATGAGGAGAAAGGGATATGGAAGTATAACAGTGCCAGTTGTCCTCAATTGCAACTGCATGTTGAATTACATGAACTGGAAAAAAAAAACGCAATCGCAATAACGCTTGCATTTTTCTGAATGGCAATTTGACACAAATTGGAAAAAAATCCACAGCATTTATGATGCTTGAATTATTTGGCACTGCAAGTTGGCACAGACTGAAAAAAAAAACTGCAATAACAATGCTTGGATTTTTCTGCACTTCTGATTGAAATTTAGACAGATTAGCAATTATTCAGAGTGACACAGAGTTAAAGTCGAGATCTAGCCATAAGAAATCATTCTGTATATGAGTCATTAACCATGTTGTGAAACAACAGTGAAAATGCGGACCACAGAGAAAAGTGATTCAAATGTTTAAGCGAGGAAAAGAGTTGAAAATATCCAAGTGTTCAGATCTCTGTCTGAGGCACCACTGGATCCATAAGGAAGTGGAGGCCACACCAGAAGGCCGTCCCCCAACACTAAGCATCAGAGGAAGGCATGAACCGATGAGGGAGACCACAAGAGCCCAGCCATTCAGCCACCCACCTATGCAGCTAATCTAACACTGTCCATGCCTCAAAAACGCTGTGAGGATATTTTTTATCTGCAGGGACTGAGAAACCTTTTAATAGGGAGATTGAATGGGAAGAAATCAACACGATGTCACAGAATCTGTTGCAGTCTGTTTTAAAATGAGGGGTTGGTTGAGGGTATCCCCTCCAGGAGGACAATTACTCTACTCTAGGCATAAGGCGAAGGCGGCATTCACATTCACACCTAAAGCAACGCCGGAGCAGTGAAGTGTATGTTGGCCTAATCAAGATCTAAATGAGAATCTTTAGCTAGACAGAAACGCCATGCAGAACAGTGTGCAAAGCTAGCATTTACTTTCGAAACACGTAAGGCGTTACTACAACAAAGGGGCTCTCTATCAAGACTTAATGTATAGAGGTTGAATACTCATGGAAGAAGTTCATTTAATTAAAAAAGGAAAGTGGAGTAGAGGGAGAACAGATCGAGATGAAATTCCATTTGATTTATATAGCGACAAAACCATAAAATCGTCTCAAGGTGCTTTACACCTGAGCCCCCATTGAAATGTCGTAGCCTATTTCTTGCTGTTACAGAATAAACACAAACAATCAATAAATACATCGATACACTTGTCTAGGACATTGTTTTATGCAAGTGTGCAATACATTTAATATAAATGTACCAGAGCATAACTGTTCGCAATGAAAATACTGAATTGAAAAATGTGTGCAGCTGTCTTTTGTAAACCAGAAAATGGTGATGACTTTCAGGCAAGTTCAAGGCTTTTGCATAGCACTGTATCTTGACACTTGTAGGCTGTGCCTCATTTTCCCCAACTGAATGTTGTAGCTGTGTAAAACGTAACATTGGTAGGCATATGTATTTCCATATACTCAGTGGTGTGAGAATTTTTAGTAGTAGAATGCAGCACCCCTCACCTTCATTATCAGCAAATTGCGTGAACGTGAATTGGTCACACTGACAAGGGACATGGACAGTTAAAAGTTAGGCTTCCCATACACTTATCCTGATAACAGAGAAAACAGGTGTGCTTTTTATACACAGAAATTGCACTTAATTTGAACATCAGAATGTTTAAATGTCAGAAAAAACAAAACACCAGCTCGTGTTTGGTAGACTAGTGCTGTGCGGAGATCCATGATTAAATTGGGACAAATTTGTGTCTGAGTGGTCTGAACGGTTCTCATAGACAGCCGAGCATGACTAAACACAATGCTGGAAAAGTTATATCCTCTCTTATAACAGTTTTTTTTTTTATTGTGGGCAGCTCAAGGAATCTAACTTTCTTTTGAATCTAACTTTCTATTAAATCTTTGCTTGCTTCGTCGTAGCCTACTTCTCTAGCGTGTGTGCTAAAGCTAGAGTGCTCTCCGTTCCTCAGTAGAAGCGCACACAGGTTTGCACCAGGCTGCCTGAAGTTTACTTCCCATTTTGGCGACTGCTTGACAGACAACTGTGAAGACTTGCTACTGTATGTAAAAAAAAACGAATTAAACCTAGTCACAAAAAGTCAGGACTGTAATGTTAACTAAGGTTCAGTCAGGAGCTAGCGAGCAGTGAAGGCTAGTATTATGTTTAAACCGACTAATGTTATGTAACTGGCTAGCAATCCATATCATCACAAACATGGCACCATGACCAAAAATGACACTCATATTTGTCAGCCGTGCCAGCTTCTCTCTGATTTTTGTTTGTTTGTTTTGTTCATTGCGGTATGAATAGTCTGCACCGGTTCCTAGACAGAGTGGTGAGTGATATCGAGAGCAGATGAAGCGCACTCTCGTTTGTAGTATTGCTGAAAAGAGACTGGAGTGGAGCCAGTCTGGAGCTGCTTTGCTCAGCCAATGTTCAGGCTTGTGTTGCACTGTCACACAGATAGCGTTCAAATAGTGTCATGTAACAAGTTGAAACCTGAAGGCCTTTTTCAGAAAGCCAATCCAATTTGTACACTCATTCATTAAATGGGTTTCAGAACACCTGTAGGTAACTGACAAAACAAATGATGTATTGTCTATACATCATAGTAATTGTTTTCCGTAAGTGCGACATAGTATGTTGAATTCATCTGGTGTTACTTGAAATACAGGTAGGTAAGTAGACTGCTTTGGTTGCTCAGCAGTTATGCCCGTAACCTTGTCCTTGTGCTCACATGTTTGTCCCCGTGGTGTATTTCACGGTTTCAAAGGAAGTTGTCACTGTCACTCTTTTTTAGAATTCTAAAATTGTCAGTCTCAACATGTTCGTTTAGGTTTCTTGGAAAGGGACATTTTTTATTTTAGCACAGCGAGAATCATTGCGCCAAATAGCTGAGGTCCAATTCTCCGAAGTGATTGGTAATCTTGGCTATTGCAAGTTAGGCTCAGTATATCAAAACCATCTGACAACTCTGGGACCAAGTAAAGAAAGCAGGGGCATTGATTTTAGAGACCAAAATGACTGTAATCAGGAGAATCTATGTGTTATTTGAGTTGTTTTAATAAATGTAAAAATAATGAGGTTTGAATGTTGTGAGTGGTGCAATACTTCACTCACAATTATAGTGTAACAACATGGTTCTATAGAAATGTAACAGCAGCAGAGCACAGCTATCTCAGGCAATATCCTCATTAATGTAATTGTGTCCTTATGGAGTTGCATCACATTGTGCCACATTTACCAAAAGTTGCAAATCGGTGCAGATCAGTGTGGTCCGAAACACAGCTCATACAGCCACGATTGCAGAAGCTGATTGCAGTAGCTGATTGCAGTAGCCACTTTGACGCGTCATTTCTTATGCAGTTTGAGGTGTTGTAAAATCAGTCAAAATGAAATGTGGTTAATGGAATATTTCTGATGGAGGTACTCATCGTGACTGTTGTCGAGGTAGGCCTATGCATCCTGTGGTCCCATCTAAGAAACCTGTTACTCAGATCCTTTTCAGTCTTTGGCCGAATTTCCTAAATTAAGCTGAATGGGGAGGTCTTGCGTGTGTTTCTGCGTGAGTGAGCATTGCCAATTCTGTGGAAATGCCTCTTCCAATGAACGAGCCTGTGACTAATGGTGAAACAGAGTTGCGAGAGAGTGGCTTTAAAACTGAAATGACTCGGCGCAAAAGGGGAAATGAGTGATTTACTGCTTACTCTGCCAAAGTATCTCAATGAATGGCGTGTCTGCGTGTGTCTGTGGGTGTGTGTGTGTGTGAAATATATCAATGAAAGCAGTGTTCTCTTGCAACACGCATGCAAGTGCAACACGCACGCACACACATGCACACACACTCACAGATATGTATATAAATATAAATATGAACTGAAATTATTCGGGTGTGCCCTGGGTGCGAAACGGTTTCTTTCTCATTACTGGTAAAAGCGTGACTAAAGGTAACACTATGCAACAATTTGACACTTTTTGAGGTATGGTTTTATAGGCAACTAGTTTTGGTACCATCCTCAAATTCATTTTGATAGCATTATGGTCATGTGAAGGACAGATAAACACCTGTGTCTTCCCCATTAGCCATCCAGGATATGCCCTATGTGGAAGAAAAGCTTTCACACACATGACATTGCCAGCTATACTGCCAAAAGACACCAGTTAGTGTGTTGGCAAGCTTCTTTCAGTGTCAACTGGGATGTTGGTGGTGTTTGCAAGGCTTTTTGTATGCCTTTCAGGTACGTAGCTTGCTAGTTTTGGAACAGAACTCCGTATTGCTGCGTTTAAAAGCAGCACTCCGTTTGCAGATGTCCTGCACCCACCCAGAGTGGGCTTGCTCCTCCGTGGGCTCCAGCTCTCCTTTAACCCCGCACAGCTGCTAACATCCTAAGGGCCCCTTTCAGTTCATCCAGTTCAGTGATCTTAATCCAGCCCTCTTTCCACTGAAGCTGGGTTGTTGTGCTTTTGGTGTTCATCCTCTTAGGTGTTCATGACTGAACACTTGTCACAAGGCTGGAAATAGCTCTCATTTTCCCCTATTCTGTTTTTTAGTTACTCTCTTTAGTAGTCGGGCTGTTCTCACACACACACACACACACACACACACACACACACACACACACACAGAGGAGGAAGTGTGAGAGTGGCGTAGAGCATTCACATGCTAAACAAATTGCAGATTGACAAACAAGTCAGGCGCATTGTGTACAGAAGATGTAAATATTCCGGTCACAAGATGCAGATGTGGACCATGTATGGTGTGTATGTGTGTTTTTTGTGTGCTTGTAACGATGTCCTAACGACGTCTCCCCTCATTGGAATTTCGGTCATTTAAATAAGATGCCACATCTCTCTCCCTCTCTCCCTCTCTCTCTCTCTCTCCCTTTTCTTGCTGCCGGCCTCTGTCGAGAGGGGCCAACGATAGTGAGAGCAAGCAAGCGATTGAGCAAAAGAGCGTCAGTTTATCATGGTTATTTTTTTTCCAGTCATGATGTTGTCAGATTCCGGGCGCAGTGCCCTCCCCGTGTGGCAAGTTCCCTGGTGGCTGTCCCGTGTGCTCTCTCTTCTCTCTCTCTTCCTTCACACACACACACACACACACACACACACACACACTGTGAGTGGCTGTCCCGTGTGCTCTCTCTCTCCAGGGCTGCCTCAGCCAAGCCATGTGAGGCTCGACTGCCATTCATCCTCAGCAGTGTTTAGACAGCAGGCTCCTTGATTTGAACTCCCTCAGAAGCCCATGAATTCACGCATAGGCAGCAGTAAGGCGTTTTGGCATTAACATAGTGAGCTAATTACTTAAAAAGGCAGACAGCAAAAAAACCTTGCAAACACAACGAACAGCCCTGATGAAGGCTTGCTAACATCCTGGTGTCTTTTGGTGTAGTTAGCGATGTCATGCACATTTTTCCACAGAACTGCATAGTGCAGTAGCCTGGATGGCTAGTGGGAAGGTGTGTTTATCTGTCCACATGACTATATACCATCAAAATTAATTTGAAGATGATTCTAGAAAGAAACTAGTTGCCTGTAAAAACATACCTCAAAAAGTGGCAAATTGTTGTGTAGTGTTGTTTTAAAGACATGCTAACCTAGGCTAACTGAATTGAATAAAGTCAACCATCCACCCATTTGACTATTTTTTGGCTCTTTTGGTTGGGTAGTACACACCAGTTGTGTTGTGACCGTGCGCTGTGGTTGTGTTGGTTGTGTTGTAGCACTGCTGCTGTGCTGTGTCAGGCTTCTATGTCTGTTTCTATTGACTGTGGATGATTTTTGACTTTTTTTTTTTGGTGGTTGGTGAGTGCGGTGCTTCTGATTTGTGTGAGCGAGACCTGTCAGACCAGTCACCCCCCCTCCCCCAACGCGGAGTCCTTGGTGAGAAGTTGAGTCCTCGCTTGGCCACGGTGACGTTGGGGGGTGGGCCGTGGGTAGCTCCCTCTGTGACAGACATTCTTTCGCTATGACTGAAATACTCCCGAATCTCCGGGAAAGAGGCAGGCGAGCGGGACGGTGACGAGAGCAGGCCTCCGAAAAACATGTGCTCTGCACTGGGACTCGCTCGACACAGATGTGACATGTACACACATGAAAGAGAGACGAGGAGGGAGGATCGTGCCGTTGTCATGGTTGCACGCACACACAGATGAGAAGTTGGCTGATGTGAACAGACATTCCTCTAGTCAGGGGGATTGTCAGAGTTCATTTTCAGCTCATTCAGCTTCCAGGAATCCATTGGTCTCCCTCTCTCTCTCTCTCTCTCTCTCTCTCTCTCTCTCTTCATTTCTCACTCTTCTCACTCTTCTTACCCCCACCCTGTGCTTCCTCTGTCCTACTGGGAAATTGTGAGTTTGTGTGTGTGTGTGTATGACTGCTATGTCTGTCTATATGAGTGTGTGTGTGATTGTGTGTATGTTTCTATAGTGTGTGTGTGTGTGTGTGTGTGTGTGTGTGTGTGTGTGTGTGTAGGCGGAGGTGAAGGGCTCGGGAGCACTAGGTCAGTCTCCGCTCTCCCTTTATGTCCAGATGGAGACATGCTCTGTCTAATCCCAGCAGACGGCCTCAGACAAAGAGAGAGAGAGAGAGAGAGAGAGAGAGAGAACCGTGTACTTAACCACGTCCAAAGACTTCAAAACCCCGATGAGTCAACAGCTGGCCAGGACACTTCCTCTCCACGCACCCCTCTTCGCCACCTCCTTCTCGTCTCATTCACCTCTCACTTTCTGTCATTCACTGTCTCACATATTCACGTCACACATATACATTACACACACACACACTGTACACAAACACACACTTACGCTCTTCAACACAAACACAAGTGTCGCACAGGAAGACAGACAGAAAGGTGAAATTAGGGGCTAATTGCTGTGAGAAGATGTCTGTTGTGCAGAAGGTCTGAGAGACTTCCCTGACTGGGAGCCCCTGTCTGTGGGTTGTCAGGAAAATGGGGTGAATCACCGCAGTGTTTCCCATTGAGTCAGGAGAGTGTCTTGAGTGTGTGAGCAGTGTGTGTCTGTGCCTTGAGTGTGTGTGAGCAGTGTGTGTCTGTGCCTTGCGTGTGTGAGCAGTGTGTGTGTCTGTGCCTTGAGTGTGTGAGCAGTGTGTGTGTCTGTGCCTTGAGTGTGTGAGCAGTGTGTGTCTGTGCCTTGAGTGTGTGAGCAGTGTGTGTGTCTGTGCCTTGAGTGTGTGAGCAGTGTGTGTCTGTGCCTTGAGTGTGTGAGCAGTGTGTGTGTGTGTGTGCCCCCCCACCCCATCCCGGCGACTCTGTGTGGGGAGCGCTTATGTTTGATCTCCGCCATTTATTAGGCGCGCTGTTCCTCTGCCTTGGCGTTAGCTGGTAGTGATCAGGTCGTGCAGAGGCGGAGCCAATTCATGGCCGACTATTCAACAGGGAGCATTGAAAAGAATGTGAGTCATCGGAAGGAGAGAGACAAAAGAAGAAGAACAAAGACTCCATGTTGTGACCTGTGTGTAAATAAAAGGAATGAGAGTGTTTCTCGAGCTTTTATTTGCACCGGTTAAATGTGGCCGAGCCCCAGTGAGAGATGAGCTGCAATGCTTTTGTACAATAAGCCACACAGAACACGGAGCCCACTGAACACTGAACACACAGGACACTGAACACACAGGACACTGGACACGCAGAGCACTGAATTTACTGATGTTTGTTGATAGGCAGGGTTCCCCTGACAGCTTAAAGTGTTTAAATGTTCAAACACTCCTGTGTTAACACTCCTTACTTATTTTTATATATTGTATATATTTATAACATAAACTTAACATTATGTTAATGCCTTGTGTGTGTATGAAATTTGATATTTCTTTTTCTCTGTGTCACATTGTTAAATATAGTAGGTATTTTGCCAGTGTTGATGTCTGTGTCACTCTGTCCACTGCTATCTTTGTCTGTCCCTCTGGTCTGCCAATCCGTCCGTCTGTCTGTTTGTCTCTGTCTGTCTGCCTGTACACCTTCCTGTATGTTTATCTCTGTCTGTTTGTTCCAGGGCTCGAGTCCCAAGCTGACAACCCGTTGCTCAGATATCTTGGAGGTTCGGCGCTGCAATCGTCTGGAGATGCCTGACAATGTCAACACGTTTGTTTTAAAGGTGAGACCGCGGAGACGCTCGCTCGCGGATGCTTGTTCCTCTGCTCTCTCTCCCTCTGCTCTCTCCCTCTGCTCTCTCCCTCTCTGTTGAGCAGAAGTCATTCCTCCTTTCCCTCTTGGCCTCTGATCAGCCACACGAAGAGCCTGGCTTTCTTTTTCCAATTCCTCTGAATATTTCCATGTCTATTTTTAGCTTTTTTTTTTTTTTTTTTTTTTTTTTTTAAGAATGAATGGCTCTCTGACCTTCCAACTGACACTGATCATCCCCACTTGCAATTTTCCTCCATTGGCCTTGTGTGTGTTTGTTTGTGTGTGTGTGCATCTTTGTTAATGTTTACATTTGGGACATCTCTGTCTTAATGCTGGGTGTGTGTGTGTGTGTGCGTGTGTGAAACTTGTGATAATTCTCTTTCTCTCTGTTAAAGACAGTAGGTTTGTGTTTGTGCCTGTAGGTTAATCACTATCCAGGCAGTCTCATATTCGAGACAGAAAATGACCAGCAGGTTAGCTCCTGGACTACAGAACTGAAAGAATGTATCAACCACAGGTGAGTCCACACATGTACTCTCTGCTGTTCATGGCTATTCTGTGACTTTGTATGCTGTAATTGCAGTTGCATGCATGCGTGTGTGTGTGTGTGTGCGCGAGAGTGTGTGCGTGCATCCATGCAATGTGTGTGAGTATACGAGCTGTTTGTGTGTGTGCTCTGTGAGTGCATGTGTGTGTATGTTTGTGTGTGTGTGTGTGTGTGTGTGTGTGTGTGTGTGTGTGTGTGTGTGTGTGAGCTGTTCAAGAGGAAGCTGGGGGAGGTCTCAGTGGGGGAATCTCAGGACCTTTCACATTTCTGCAGATGTCTGGAATTCTCTGTCTGACTTCCTCTTCTCAGACACACACACACACACACACACACACACACACACACACACACACACACACACACACACACACACACACACACACACACACGCGCGCACGCACACACACACACAGACACACACAAAACTGTACAAACACAGCAGGAGACCAAGAGAAAAAGAAGGGGGAGGAGAGTTGGAGCTGACAGACCATAGAACAAAGCAGGCTTGAGAATCAGTATAAGAATCACGGTGATGAGAGAGAGAGAGAGAGAGAGAGAGAGAGAGAGAGAGAGCAAAAGAAAGAAAGAAAGAAAGAAAGAAAGAAAGAAAGAGAGAGAGAGAATTAGAGTTGCGAGATGACGCAGACACACATAGAGAGCATTTGCAGAAATTAGCATGTGCTGCCTTCCTGTTATTGAGATTACTGAGAATTGAAGTCTGCAATTCAGCAGGATCTCAGCTGGCCTGCTTCTCTCTCTTGCTTTCCCCCTTTCTTTCACTCTTTTTCTCCCACATCACGTTCAACCCTCTCTCTCTCTCTCTCTCTCTCTCTCTCTCTCGTCTATAGTGTAGGCCTTGTGTAGGACGGCGCTGGTGCTGGGGTATCACATACAATAACATTTTGCGTGTCCAAGAATTACAAGAGGCACTTCCTGACCAGACCAAGCCCCGAGGCTTTTGTGTGGGTTCCCTCCCGGCACTTCCTTTAGGCGCTGGCGTCCCATTTTGCTCCTCTCTCCCTTTCTCTCCTCCCTCGCTCCCTTCCTCTCTGCCCTCCTTCCCTCGCTCTGCACTGTTCGTTTTTCTTCCTCGAGGACTCCGGGCTCCGTCTTTGCCCTGCCTTACTCCCTTCTACTCTCCCTCCCACTCTCCCTCTCGCTCTCTTCCTGTTGACCCCCTTGACCCCTGTCCCTAACCACCCCCCCCCCTCCTCCTCCTCCTGCTCCTCTTGATCTCCTCTTGATCTGAGCTACGCTTTCCTCTCTTCCTGGTGGCGAGTGTATAAGAATCAGGGTAGCCATCTACACCAGTGTTAGCTAGTCCAGCTGTAGTTGGAGTAGCTGAGGTAGTATGCTGCCTCTGCTTTAGATGGGATGTAGCTGTGCTTTAAAAAAGATTACTGAAATGAAGCCACACATCAACATGGTAACACTCTAGACTTAGTAATAACAACAGGGTTAAACATTGATAATGTTTCAGTATGTGAACTACCTATCTCTGACCATCACTGTGTGTTTTTTGATGCCAACCTAATCTTAACAAAGACTAAAAGGGAATTTTTGGTTCAAAAGCGATTCATAGATGATAAGGCTGAAGCAAATTTCACTAATATAATGAGATCGTATGAGCCATACAGTTATGACTGCTCCTTAAATGACATGGTTGAGGATTTCAGCATTACCTTGTCATCTGCTTTAGATACTGTTGCTCCACTAAAGACTAAGAAGAGGTCAAATGACAGAATCTCCCCTTGGTTAAACAATATTAATGTTAATGAGAGTAAGAGAATCTGTCGGGCAGCTGAAAGGAAATGGAGGAAAACTAGACTCACAGTTCACTTCAATATATACAAAGAGTCAATAACTGCCTATAACAAAGCAATACGTATGGCAAGAAAGGATTACTTTTCCAAGGTTATTACAGAGAATGCTGGAAATTCTAGAATATTATTCTCCAATATCGACCAGCTACTCCACACTGCCCCTACTCCACCGCAGTCCTCCGCATCAAAATGTGAAGAACTCGCACTGTTCTTCAATAACAAGATAACTTCAATTAGAGCCAGTATTATTTCTGATGTAAACGCAGATGGCCTCAGAAAACACTGTAAAAAAGATGCAACCATGGGAAATTTCACCTGCATCACATTGGTGGATCTTTGTAAGACTGTGACTGAGTGCAATTCCTCCACCTCATGTATTGACCCTGTACCTACAGCATTTTTTAAGCGGGTGTTTGACAGTGTTTCAAGTCATGTCCTGAAGATTATAAATACATCTCTTCAAACTGGCATCTTCCCAGATGCCTTCAAACAGCTGTTGTAAAACCCTTACTAAAAAAAACCCAACCTAGATGGTAATGCACTGATCAACTATAGGCCGATTTCCAATCTTCCATTCATTAGTAAAGTACTTGAAAAGATAGTTTCAGTGCAAATAAACTCCTTTCTCAAAGAAAACAATATCCTGGAGAAATTTCAATCAGGCTTTAGAACATGCCACAGCACTGAAACTGCTCTTACTAAAGTAATCAGCGACCTCAGACTAAATTTGGATGCAAATAAGGTCTCAATCCTGGTCCTCTTAGACCTAAGTGCAGCATTTGATACTATTGATCATGACATCCTAATTCATCGTCTTGAAAAGTTAGTTGGGCTTTCTGACTCTGTATTAAAACTGGTTCAGAACATACATCAAAGGGAGAAAGTTTTATGTCAGGCTTGGAGATCATGTGTCTAAGAAACATGACATCTGCTTTGGGGTTGCACAAGGGAGCTGCCTTGGTCCATTATTATTCTCACTGTACATGCTGCCACTTGGGGACATCATTAGAGAACACAATGTATGTTTCCATAGTTATGCTGATGACACGCAACTGTACATCTCTGCTGAGCCAAATGATGCTGCAGCAATAAACTCCATTACTACCTGTCTTTTGGCGATAAATAAGTGGATGAGCAATAATTTCTTAAAGTTAAACGAGGACAAAACTGAGATCCTACTAGTCGGCCCTAAAACAAAAAGAGAAATGCTGTTTAATAATTTGGGGAAATTAACTCCCTTGATTAAATCGGAGGTTACAAGTCTTGGTGTTATTTTAGATTCAGATTTAAGCTTCAAGTCTCACATTAACAAGGTGACGAAAACATCATTTTTCCACCTTAAAAGCTAAATAGCTAAAGTCCTGCCATTTATAAATCAAAAAGATGCTGAAAAACTGATTCATGCCTTTATTTCAAGCCGTCTTGATTATTGTAATGCAATCCTTACTGGCCTCCCAAAAAAAACAACTGAGAGACTTCAGCTCATTCAAACTCTGCAGCTCGGCTATTAACCAGAACCAAGAGGAGAGAGCACATTAGTCCAGTTTTAGCTGCTCTGCACTGGCTTCCAGTAACTTTTAGAATTGACTTTAAGGTCCTTCTCCTAATATACAAAGCCCTTAATGGACTAGGACCAAGTTACATTGCAAACTCCCTAGTCAAATACTTGCCCTCAAGAACACTGCGATCATCGAATGCTGGTTTATTGGAGGTTCCCAGCAAAAGCCGTAAGAAAATCAGGGAATCAGCATTTGTCAATTACGCCCCAGTGCTATGGAACATACTGCCTATAGACATCAGGGAAGCCAGCTCGCTTAACATCTTTAAAAGAAAACTAAAAACGTACCTCTTCACATTAGCCTTTAACTAGCTACCACTTCGCACTATATATATATATAAATACTTTTAATTTAATTTAATTTAATTTAATTTAATTTAATTTAATTTAATTTAATTTAATTTAAATCTCTACTGGTGATATTAAGGGGTTAGATTAAATATATCTTTATAATTATAATTTTTTTTTTTTTGCACTAAATCTGAATTATGTTTCTTTGATGTCTATTTTTATGTGCATGTAATTTCTTTGTGCATATTATGTATTTGCTGTAAAGCACTTTGAGCTGCATTCTTTTGCATGAAAGGTGCTATATAAATAAAGTTTTATTATTATTATTATTATTACTGAAAGAATGGTCACTGAGTAATGGATGAGACAAGGCCAGGTTGGCAATGAAAGTGTGGCACAAAATGTTAGGCAACTCAGGTGTGAGACTTTATTCAGCTTTATTCACCACTTGTAATAAGTCCAAAGCTCTGTGAGGCTAGGCACTCTCTTATTATTTCAACAAAGCACATTCATTTGTAAAACACACACACACACACGTTCCTGTTCCTTTTCTGGTTGAAATGTATGTAATGAATCATCTAGTTATTCATCAGTAGTGTGTGTGTGTGTGTGTGTGTGTGTGTGTGTGTGTGTGTGTGTGTGTGTGTGTGTGTTTTAGGTCCGACAGTGTGGATTTGGAGCTGCTATCTCCCTCTGTGGGAGACTCCAGTACAGGAATCAGGAGAGAAAGCTCCGAGTCTACAAGCCAGGGTGAGTATTCACTGGCAACCTGTAACCAGCAGGATTGAGATCAGACCTCACGATCAGATCACTGTGCAGCTCTGATCTCGACTCTCAGTGATCGTGTGGGTGAGGTTTCAGAGGTACTGCCCTGAGGCGCATGAGCTGTCAGTCGCTGCAGAGAGACTAGTTTCTTTGTCATTGAGGCAAAGCCTTGCTTAGGTTCAGTCATAGACAGGGGGTTCAATTGAGAATTGTAATGTGGGAGGGACCTGTGGTTTCAGGGTTCACAAGGGTGCACATCAGCAACATCGACAAAATATTTTTTTATTTAAAAAAGAAAAAGAAATTCACACACATTTCTTACTTTTCTTATTTTTATACACATTAATAAGTAGGCCTATGACTGACATAATTTGACAGACGGTACATAAAATATATCTGATATATATGATCATCATCATATATATATATATGATCTGCACTGACAACCCTCTGCTCTGAATGTGGCAGTGTGCAAAACTACAGCTGAAGGCAATAAAACATTTCTGTTAATCAGGGTCAAATTTAGGAATGGTGGTGTTAGGCTACCACTGAAGGAGAGAATATTCATACAAATTAATTAAATAATTACTTTGAAAGGGAATTAATTTACATTCTACTGATATTAAAATACACACAGACATTCATTAATTGATGAATTATGATTGATGTTATAGCTAGGAAATTATCAAACTAGCATGCATTACCCACCCATGATGTAATCTGTATTGCTTTTATATTCTGCTCAAACCACTCTAGCTAGCTTGACAATTTAACATCAATTTGAGCTTGCCAGCCAGCTTAATGTAACAGTTAGCTAGCTAGGCAACCTGTCGCTTACTATCTTACGTTAACGTTAAACAGCATGGAGTAAAATCGACACGTAGCCTACGTTGTTAACGCAGAATATCAGACATTTTTACATCCTATTTCTCTCCCTACTTGCCATCCACCTATATGTCTGGCAACTGTGCCGTCTGACTGACAAAAAAGAGGGTTGATCTGCAAGGTGGCTTTTGGCGATATCCATTGACGGTACGAAGGGAAACCCCGTGAAACCTCTGATGTTTGCAAGTTGCTACATTTTATATACTCTACAGCCACATACCAGTCGCTGCAAATAATGTAGGGTTATAAGGCCTACAGGAGGGAGCGAGAACGTGTTTTAGTCATCGTTTCAATTATGAAGACCGAGAAGTGTAAACTTGTTAGATACATTGTTGTAAATGGATGTGGTGAGATCAAGCCTTTTGAAGTGTGTGTATGTGTGTCAGTGTGTGTGTCAGTGTGTGTGAGCCAGGGCTGAGCCCCGGACAGCCTCTGATCAAAGGCTGAAATACTGTAGAGGAAAAAGTGTACTCGGCAGTGAGAAGAGAATATCCAAACACTCATACAGCCATGAACTGACTTGTCTGAAAATATACACTGTTCGCTCCCTTGTAAGACATCCTACCTTCTCACCCCCCGCACCCCCACTCTCCAGGCTCTCCACCTTTCTCCCCACCGGAGCGGGTGTACCACAAGACGCATCACTTCCTGTCGTCGTACCCCTGGTTCCATGGGCCCATCTCGCGGGTGAAAGCAGCCTACCTGGTGCAGAGCTCGGGCCTTGAGGGCCACGGCGTGTTCCTTGTGCGGCAGAGCGAGACGCGACGCGGGGACTACGTCCTCACTTTCAACTACCAGGGCAAGGCCAAGGTAAGGGACCAGCCTCTGCTGGAGATTCATCCCAGACATGACTGAATATCATGCAGTGGCTGAGCCAGAGCTAAAAAATCTTCTGCCTTATTAATGAAAGCTGATCCTTGCCTTATTTTGTGGCTTAGGTTTCAGGTTATCACACACACACACACACACACTAGTTTCATAGAAGCCTGATATTTTAATTAATTGTACACATTATATCATCATACATTTGTATTTCAAAGCATCATGAAATGGTATTTGAATTGGATAGGTCCCAAGGGGCTAAATCACTGGAGGCTGAGTCCCCAGACAACGTCACCCACCTGTGGCTTAGTAATAAATAGGGCACCTTTGCTGTTGCCTCTTGATGCACATTTTATGAGCTCCTGGCTTGTGCCAAGTCTTTTCTCTCCCCCTTCCTTGGTTTGAAACAACCCAAAACTGTGGCAACATTTGTTGCTGGCTCATCTATTTAACAGACAGCCACCTGGACAGTTTATGGAAATACCACCATCAACTTGGAAACCCTAAAAACAAACCTAATTTGAAAGCGGTGTTATTAAAGGTACAGCCCGCGATTCTAATCCGATACGCTTGCTCCTCAAGGTCCCCTTGCTGTCTGTTCTGTTTGTGTGCTCACAGAACTCTGGTGTTCATACACAATCCTGGCTCTATAGATGGGAAACAAACATAGTGGCTCGGACCACGGCATAAATAATTCCAGCCAATCAACCCATTGCTGCAGAAGGGGTGTCATTTGACGAGCTGTTGAGCTCTTATACGAGCTCTGTAACTAGACTTTTGGTGCAGCGTACATGATCATACGTGCCAAGTCGAACTGAAAGGTTCCATTCGTTGTGACATGCTATCAAATCTTTCAGATCTGAAAAAGGTTTCATAGTCCTCCAGCTCAGACCTTCGGATCCTGAGATACATCCTTCCTGGCAAAACAAAACACAACATCAGTCTGACTGGATGAGACAACAAAAATCTCCTTGGTGCAAATTCTGCAACTTGACAGTCTAGTCCTTTTGGAAGTATATCTGCAAACGGGAAACTTCACTACTACACAAACAATTTGACAATTCTGACTGATTTTACGTCTTCTAATGGCACAGGAGAAGTGGTCAGATATATATCTTTGTTTTTCCAGCATGTGGTTATATATGCTGGGTTTCTTTCCAGCATCCTGTTCAATAGCCACCCTTTTTATACATTCCAGAGACAGCAACTGCTTATGAACTTGTCTGTTATTGGCCTACAGCTTTAGGACAACTGACCTAAAATAATCGTATAATAATCGATAATGCTTAGTTGTAGACATCAACAGATTTTGTGTTCTTTTAAATGAAAAGCATTGAACGTCACTCTAGAGGCACACGTCTGAGAAGCGCTAGTGGTCCCGCGGACCTGCAGCTACAGTGTGACCTTTGTGTTGTTGGCGCCACACTTTCCTGGCTAAGGGAGCTCCAGCAGCGCAGCGCTGGGAGCCACTTGGGATGCGTGGTTTGCATAGTTTAATCCTGCAATGTTTAGAGAACTCATTTCCTGTCTTACCTCTCTATGAAATGTCCTCTGTAACCTCTCCTTTTCTCTACCAACCCCCCCCCCTCTTCTCTCTCTCTCTCTCTCCACTCCTTCCCTGCTCCTTCATTATATTTTTCTATTTCCTGTTCTCCCTCCCTCCCTTCCTCTCTGCTGTTCTTCGCTGCAGCACCTGCGTCTGTCGTTGACGGAGTGGGGTCAGTGTCGCGTGCAGCATCTGCGCTTCCCCTCCGTCATGGACATGCTCAGTCACTTCCGCCTCTACCCCATCCCCCTGGAGTGCGGGGCCGCCTGCGACGTCACGCTCTCCAGCTACGTGGTGGCCAGTGCCACCTCAGCAGGTACTGTAGCCCCCCCACACGTGTCCACACACACACACACACACATATACATACATACACATACACACACACACACACACACACACACACACACACACCAACACACACACACACCAACACACACATACACACACACCAACACACACACACACACACACACACACGCATACAGACATACACACACACACACACAAACACACACACACACACTACATACACACACACACATACATACACACACAAACATACACACACACACACATACATACACGCACAAACATACACACACACACACATGCCTGCTTAGTTGCCAGGAAATAAATGTAGAAACGCATGCATGTACACACTCAACCTGGACCACGCACAGACGTGTTAATGCACTGCCTCTGTCACACATGGATACAAATACATGAGCGTATCCCTTGATACAACAAGTTATTAAGCAGATCCACTGAAGAGCCTGTATCTAGTCTTCGATCACAGAGCCCATATCTAGACTTAGATCCCCGGAGTACCTGATGGTAAAAGTTAAACCCAGGCAGATAAGCAGGGCTCTTGAGAACTGGAAGTAGAACTTGTTTTCTGCAGAGGGTTGCTGTGTGTGTGACTGAGAGATACAGCTGGTCTGTGAGAGACCAGGGGCACCAAGGGGCAGGATTCCCACTTCTTGTCTTGTGGTTTAGACAGCTACTGAGCACTTCTGAGAAGTCATGCAGGTTACAGACGCACACACCAACACACACACACACACACACACACACACACACACACACACACAGACACACACACACACACACACACACACACACACACACACACACACACACACACACACACACACACACACACACACACACACACACACACACACGCACACACACGCACGCGCGCGCGCACTCCCTTTTGCTCTCTATTGTTATCGCTGTGTGTCTCACACAGTCATGCACTTGCGCAAGCACACACACTCACCAGGCACTTTGAGGAATCATTCAAAGCCTGTCTCTTGTGTGTGTGTGTGTGTGTGTGTGTGTGTGTGTGTGTGTGTGTGTGTGTGTATCCGCTCACAGGTCAGAATTCCCCGGCAGTGCTGGTGCCCTTCTCCCTGCACCGCTGGAGCTCCGAACCCAGCCTGGCGCTGGGCAACCCGCCCAGCCGCTCCTGCCTCTCCCCCTCCGTCAACCCCTTCTCCTCCGCCCTAGCTCCTTTGGGGTCGGCCCCGCACCATCGACCCCTCGCGCACCCTCAGCGCCCCCCTGCCCTTCCGGAACGGCCCGCCCCACCACCCCTCCGCCGGAGCGAGTCAGTGGGCCGCCGACCGATGCTGCAACGCCACACCAACCCCCTTACCCCCCTCCTGCCCCAGAGGGACTCAGACTACGAACTGGAGCCCCCGGACAGGGGTCACAAGCGAGCCATCGACAACCAGTACATGTTTCTCTGACAGCGAGCCATAGAAAGGCCTGCACAGCACTCCATGTAGATTCCTTTTTTTTTTTTTTCTCTTCCTCAGACCAGTGAACCCGCACAGAGACGTCTACAGTCTGCACTTAACACGTGCGGAGGGGGGGGGGGGGGGGGGGGGGGGGGTGGCGGCGGCAAGACCGCTGAGACAAGTTGCCCCTGTGCCCTTAACAGGATGTCTCTGCTGAGGCATCGACATACAGCACTTGTACCATAGACAGGGGGGGATGCAAGAGACCTGTCAGCGATCACTCCCCCTCCCCACTGACAGGTGGAGCTGCTGAGCCTGGACGGGGAGGGGGAACTCGAGCGGCACACAGTGACATTGTTGTGGCGTGGCTCCATTGGCACACAGGAGTAGGTGCACACCATTGGTGTGTACATGTGCGTGTGTATGTTTGGGTGTATACACGTGTGTATGTATGCGTTGTGTATGTGGTGTTTGAGTGCGCGATTGCCAGACTTGACTCAGGATTGCACCTGCGTCTCATATTGACATTGGCGTCTCCATGAATGTATTTTCCTTTTTGAGTATTTCAGTCAGTCTTTGCTATTGCTACAATTTCACTGCAAACAGCAAGAGATGCGCTTGCATTCTGAGGACGTGGGAACCCAGAGCGAAGCCTTGAGGCTTGGGGCGGAGGAGAATCCCATAGTCCTCAATAACCCACCTCCTCTGACACACACACACACACACACACACACACACACACACACACACACACACACACACACACACACACACACACACAAACTCACACTCACACTCACATTTACACACATGCAGACGTGTAGCAAACCACAGAGGCATACACTTTATTTTAAAGTGTATCTGAAGCTCACTCAAGCAAGAACACAATATAGTATGGCTCAGTTCAGGGATTATTTCGTCTGCAAATGATTATTGCAAGATATGACAGCTCACAGCAATAAGCATTGATAACCAAACCAGTATGAACAGTATGGGCCTGTTGCACAACCTATAGATGCTCTTATGCTTACCAATATCAGGCTCTCCTGGGGAACAAAAGCCTGTCAGCAATGAACAATTATAATTCACCCATTAAATTTATATATATTTGAATATTTAGTATAGTTTACGTGTTAGAATATTGGACAAATGCTGTTGCATTTGATTTTGTTTCATTTAAAAGGTCCACACAAGCTCAACATTGATGTCCTCCCAACATCTGATAGCCTTTGTGGAATCCTAACTCCATAGTTCATGTAAGCTACTGTTTTGGTTTACCATTTATTGTTGAGTTAAACATTCCTCTTTTGTATAGCCTAACCAAAATGTTGCTTCAGTGTTCAAGCACTAGTTCTCTTCCATACTCGTATTAACAGTAAATGTCTGTCTGTCGCTTAACACTAACATAGCTAAGAAATGTCCAAAAAAATAAAATAATAAAAAAAATTCATGCAGGTCACAGCCCCAACACGTATTCTGCCAATGTCATCGTTTTATTTAAATGTTTCTGTTTTTAAATATCAGAACATTTCGAACTAAGCAGCTTGGTTGATGCCTTGACAAGATTGAATTTGATTGTTGGTTGAGCCCATCGTAGAAAAAAAGTGTCACGCCGCTCCTCTTCTCACTCCGTCTGGTAATATGAGGGCCACGTTAACCCCAGGGTTTTTTCCTGCACATCGATCTAGTATGCCGAAACTCCAAATCGAATTCAGCTGTTTAAGATCAAACGCCTTAAGCAGAATGCTTTTTATTGAGTCTTAATTCTGCCTTAATCAACCACACGCACCAGTGCAGCCAAAAGCACACAGATGCCCCCCCCCCCCCCCCCCCCCCCCCCCCAATCTCAAGTCAGCTTGTGTCTTGTGCACACAAAAAACGCAACGGTAGTCTTTCTGTGTGTCATGATTTGGAAGAGCCCTACCACTCCTACAAGCTTTAATCTGAATCTGCTCTGGATACTTGTATTGTTTTCTTTGACATTGTGTGGTGAATTATCTTGGAACCTTGCACCATTGCCACACCAGCACTGCACTGCCTTGTATAAGCACATCCAAAACAGTGGGGCACTCGACTCTCATCTGTTCAAACCACGTGTGCCTTTCGCCCGTCTTTGAACAGTGTATGTTTCAGATAACAAGTCAGTTCATGGCTGTACGAGTGTTTTGATCTGACTCACAAACCCCACCCCATGTATTTTTGCATTAACATGTTTGCAGCTGTTACAGAAATAGAAATGCAAACTGTACCTGTGTATTACTACCTCGTTCATAAATGTTCCAGATTGCTAAGCACCATGAACCCACACACTGAAGTGGGAAACAGGTGAATCAGCATCCACCACATGAGTGTTGGATTTTTTTTTTTTTTTTTTGACACAAAGGGTCTGTTGCAATGTCAGAACGCTGCCAGTAAGCACCCACTCCTCTCACATGCTAATATGTGTTAGCAGAACTAGCATCCCAGCACACACTGCAATAGACCCAGAATGTCTTTTATATCAAAAAAACAAAACACTTATGTATGTTCCTCAAAAAATAAGCCCATTGGTCATGGTGTTTTTGTGAAGACAATTTGTACAGAGAACGTGACTCATCACCTCCACAGTATCTTATTGACAATGATTAGGAAAAGTTTCACCTCAGTAGTCATTGCTGACCATGCTTCTGAGCTGTCTGTCATCTTGTCAAAAGAAGCTCCCTAGGTGGAGCGCCACTCTCCCTCTCCCAGTCTGAAAGCCAGTCTCCCTGAAAGGTCAAACACGATGAATGTATACCTTCTCTATACTGTTGATTCTAGAAGACCACTGTAAAATCCCTATCTTGCTCCCATTCCCTTGGCTTACTTTAACCAGAAAACACCCTCCTGTTAAACCTATTAATCATATTTTAATCTTACTTTTCATGTAGTTCTATGCATTTAAATTATACCAACTGTATATTTGTGCTTTATTTTTTTTTCTATGATTTCTAAAAAAATAAATGTTATTGCTAAAAATGGTCAAATGAGTGGTTGTTCAAGACAAGGATGTGTGGGATCTTCTCAAAGAAGTTCACTGCTGACCTCTTGTGGATAAAAATGTAATTTGACCATTCATTGCTGAGTTTTCTGACCGCCTCACACAATTCTGTTCTTCAATATCAACTAAAGGCTACCGTGAGTGTTACATTTGTAACTTTCAATATCAAAGTAAACAATAGGTGCTCTCTTGTGAAGGGTGTTATGTGATGAAGTGATAAGACGTTGCCAGATTCTGATGACTTTCTATGAAAATAGTTACAATGACACTCAGAAGTTACACACTAAACGCTGTAATGCCTGTCACACTTTCCACTCCCGAACGAGTACAGAGTAGAATTTCTCTTTAGTATGTCGCTTGACCATTGCTGAATTTCCATTCTTGGTACAACAAATTAAGGAGCTTTCAGTGTTCTGAGTAAACCATAGAAGATGGTAGACTTATTCTAAACGCATTACCCCAAAGAAGAAAGCTACCTGCTTAGGTAGTTGTTGCAGAAGAACCATTAAGGGTAAATGTTTACATCCATGTGTAGATATAACAATAACAACTCATAGATTTGGAAGTAAAGCACAGTCTTACACACCTCAGGTACCTACTGCACTCAAGTGGAAGTAACGTGCATGACATCACTCCTACGTCAGGACCTTACGGAAATACAGTGAAAATATAGTCGTCTTAAACCAACAGGAAGAGAATGTCTTTCTAAATTCAGGATCATACACATTCAACTAGTCATTTGGTGTTCAACCAAGAAGGGTATCGTTATTAGTTTCAGAAAGCATTATATTTCGCAAACATTGCCCTGGTACGTTTGGATAGCACAAGGTGTTCGACGGAGGGACGCCGGACAAAATGTCCCTCTTCCAGTCCGCAATTGATTTCCTCGCTGGGCCCGGTTCGGGAGGAGCTGCGAGTCGGGACCAGAATGACTTTGTTGGGCAGATTGTGGAGCTTGGTGACATGAAACTTAGAATTAAAAGAGTCATTGCAGAAGGTAAACGTGTGCTTAACCTTGCATGCTATTTAATTATGTTGTGTCAGTCAACTAGCTAGCAGTTGAGTGGGTTAGCAATGCATTGCTATGAGCTACAAGCTAGCAACTTCCATTCGTTGAACGTGTCAGTTAGCAGTGTCACCTAGCAAGTAAGCTATGAAACTTGTTAGCCCTTAGCTAGAAAGCTAATTTAGTTGACAAACATTCCAGCTCCAAACCTAATTTGCCAGGCGCTTGCAGAGTCGTTCGACGATTTTGGTCTTTATACATGATGTATTCGGTGCTGTCAGCTCTGCTGTTGAACCGTAGGCAAGGCGTTCAACTTCATTTAGCTAATACCCGCGGTTAGTCGAGCTAACGTTAAGTGATGATAATGCAGCCCTGCTTAGCATCAAGGAAGAATTAGCTAGCTAGGCAAGGTAAGTTGGTCTTTTCTAACATTATGTTGCCGCTAAAGCACATAGTCAAGCTATCTCGTTCTCTAGCTAGGTGAGTGCATTCACCTGTCATGTACTTTTCTTTTTTCTGATCATGTTACATTATCCCTCCCATAAATGTCATGCCTGGTACGATAATGTTGCTTAAGACTGTCAACGTTTAGTACACGGATGCTTAATCTTGACACGTACAATAAACATTTTTCTTGAACTCATGAGTTAATACATGCTAACTACTTGTGTAACTTAACACCCTGTGTGACGAAACATTGCATAACTGGTGTTTTTTGGCTGTCACAGCGCCTGTATGGAGATGGCTTGATGGTTATGTTAGCTCCTATGTCTGCAAGTGGTTTGATTGGGTAGATTTGTCATAAGCATCTGCTTAAATCCATAATTCCTTTGCCTGATGCGCATAGATGAAGAGCAAACCACGTACCCAGGTTTGTGGGAAAGAAATGAAACACTTCCTAAGTGATACTTAGGCAGAAGCTCAGCAGTTTTGTATGCTGGGTTTGTTTGAGCACACTGAATGCCTTGGGCAGTGGTCAGCTTCATGTGAATGTCTCAATTTTTTTCTCACAGCTGGTCAGGAAATACTAGTGCAGTGCTTCTACACATGGTAGATTTTTTTGGGGAAATAAAATACTTGATAAGACATGTTGGCGGTGAAATCACTTGGCTAAATTAATTTAAATGAAGCTCTGTTGTATGAATAGAGCTTTGCTGACTCGATGCTTCTTTGGTGTTTCCCTCTGCTCTCTTTCAACCTGTCTAGAAGTTGTTATTCAGCATGTAGAGAGTCCATTTACAGCTGCGAAACGTGAAACTTTAAAGGCCTATTCATTCCAGGAGACCAGGGCACAGAAGGGCACTAGCCATTGATTTACTAGTTTCCATGGTGACCAAGACATTGAAGCCACCTGACAGGCTGTTTTTTTTGTTCTATTTGTTTTCAGGCTAACATGCTTTCAGTATCTTAAAACTGTTCACATACTGGTTCCACTCCTTAACCTGTAGCTACAGTTCAAGTTTGGAAGCCTGATAGGACTTTACATATTGATTGGTCCAATGATTGTATATTCAGTGGATGGATTGAACTAGAACTTGCTTTGTTTGCTAAGCTTTCATTGGCCACACTGCATACCATAACTTATTTTGTGCTGTGGCATTTAGAGGGTTTGTAGGAATATAGGATTATTTCACTGAGTGCTGGAGCGATTTGCAAGGTTATGCTGACTCACTAAACCACTAGTTGACTAATTTTTGGAGAAAAGAAACCCAAAATGACCTCTTCCTGGAATGCAGCCAGTTGCTCTTTTCATTGTTTCCAAAACTGTAAAACATGTTACATTTTTGGTTCTGTCTCTATTTCATTAAATTTCAAATGTGAAGGTTAAAAACATTTAGATTATTGATGTTAATGAAGATTGTCATGAAGATCTCCAATTCTCCTCTTTTGCTCTTTTAGGGGGCTTTGCCTTTGTGTATGAAGCACAGGATTTAGGTAGCGGCAAAGACTATGCTCTCAAGGTACGTGATAATATTTTCAACCTACTGCCTGTCAATCTTAATCATCCATGTTTGACACTACTTACCGGTTATCAGAATTGCTTATCAGACCGTAGATGTTGCACAGGCGGTGCCGTGCAAGTCTGATAATGGGATTTGCTTGCATACTACACAACTACTAGTGGCTATACTGTTGGACTTTTTCTCAGTGGTGTTAAATATTTCTCTCTAGCGGCTTCTGTCCCATGAGGAGGAGAAAAACAAAGAAATCATCCAAGAAGTCTGCTTCATGGTATGAATGTTATTTCTGCGTCATGATATAAATATTATATTTGGAAGTTACAGAAACACATCAGGTTAACTGTACCTTAGATGTACGGAATGTAGTATTGCAGTAATGCAGAAATATCACTTTCTCATCTATGCCTGAACTAAAACTTCAGTTTCTATTCCCCATCAGAAAAAGCTGTCTGGCCACCCCAACGTGGTGCAGTTCTCTTCAGCTGCGTCTATAGGGAAAGAGGAGTCTGACACGGGTCAAGCAGAGTTCCTTATCTTAACTGAACTGTGTAAAGGTACAGTATCCTCACCCCCACTTATTGTAGTGTTCCCAATGCTCCAGTTTTGTGGCCAGAACTGACACAGACATCCATAAAGATCTCCATGTTCCCACACATAGGACATAATACACACTTAGTCTCCCATTGGAGTCCCCATGACTCCTGCTGCCAAATCAGTGAGGTGTATACTTTTAATGCAGTTTAGTCATGTTTGAACCCATAGACAAAACTAGATGTCGCATAGCAGTGTGTAATATGACTGCCACATTAAGTGAGCGAATGGGCAAGAATTAAACGAAGCTAGAAAAATAAAAACAGGATTGAAAAATATATTTAAAAAAAAGAATAATATACATCTATATATAAGTGTAATTTAACCCTGTAAAGACTGACTTATCCAATATTCATTTATATTTATATTGTTTTGTATGGCAATGTTTTGATCACAAATTGATCACATATGTTTTAAAGAAAAACGAATATTGTTCATTGCATTTGGAACGTTTTGGCATATTTCATGTGGGTTGGTTCTTTTATTTCAAACAGAGGGGCCTTTTTAAAAACCTTTTTGATTTTGCCTTGTCATAGGCAAAAAAATCAAAACAAAACAAATAATAAAAAAAAACCCACACGTTTTTGATTATCACAGCCCTCCCCAGTAGTCAAATGGGGCAGCACCACCTCAGGAAGGGGTCCTCAGGAAGGGGTCCTGAGTCCATGTACCAAGTTTCATGTCATCAAAAAGTTGCTGAGATGTGATCTTTCTGTCAGCATCATGAATTGCACTACAAAGACACTGGAGAGATTTACAGACAGTAATCCTGATAATAAACCAAGGTTATTTACTAGGTTATTTAAACAACACTAAATAGGAAAGATCCATACGGAACATTTAAGGAACTATATTTTGTTATTGTTGGCTGTAGACTAAAAGGATGTGAAGCACAGACCTCCCGTGCACATGCAGGAAAGCGGCATATATTATCATTACAATTGAAGATGGACCAAACAATGAAGGAACAGAGGAAAACATGATGAAACTTGTTGTAGCGACAATGTATGGATGATTTGTTTGAAATTGGGTAAATAGCTCCTATATGCCATTATTAATGAGACTACACAATTCCATTCCAATCGTGCCATGTTTTGATAAACACTATACAATGCCAAACTTTGACAAACACTATATGAGTAGTAAGAGTTTCGTTCACTAGCGGCAATTTGTTGTTTGCTGTATTGTAGAACAAACACTGAGGTTAGTGTAAATGTTAAGAAGGTATGGTCGAATCATTGTGATTGGCTGATGTACTCTACGTTGCCTTGTTATATATAATCTACTCTTTTGTGTTACGATTTCAGTCCTCAGATTTCAGTACAGTAGTTTGCATTGACGTGCTGTGAAACGGTTTTATATTTCATATTTATACACCTATAGAATGTTCAAGGAAGCAGTGTTATGTCTCGACACCATCCATTTCCTGTCTGCACCACCTCTGAGAATGTGAAATTTCCACAGTTCTGAGTGGCAACTCATAAACTTTCTCAACAGTAGAATGCCTAGTATGCAGATTGTAAGCATTCCCGCCCTGGAGTCAGCAGCCTTCTCTTGCACACATCCGGTCTCAAACGTCTGCTTCCTCTGTCCCACCCCCACCCTCCTTCCCTCCGATTTTCTTGCAGGTCAGCTGGTGGACTTCGTCAAGCGGGTGGAGCAGAAGGGCTCCATATCATGTGACACGGTCCTGAAGATCTTCTACCAGTCCTGCCGGGCCGTGCAGCACATGCACAAGCAGAAACCTCCCGTCATCCACCGCGACCTCAAGGTGACGCCCCCTCTCACACAAACGTGTGCCTTTGCTGCCATCATTGCCAAGTGTTTACACATACTGTAAGCATTTGTTACTGATGGGTGATGGGTGGGATGCTGGCCCCCTCGCGGCTGATGCTGTTTCACAGAAACTACTGCTGTACACTGTTCTCATTCACGTGTGTAACTGATGGGGTCATGTTGTCGTTCACATATGTTACCGATGCACGATGTCCTCATCTTTAACATCTCATCATGATGGTGCTCTGTTGTGTGTCCGTGCCCCCAGATTGAGAACCTGCTCATCAGCCAACAAGGGACCATTAAGCTGTGTGACTTTGGGAGCTCCACCACAATAGCCCACTACCCCGACTACAGCTGGTCCGCTCAGAAGAGGTCCATGGTAGAGGACGAGGTGAGACACATGTCACGGTTTCCATGATCGTGTTTGTGTGCGTCTTGGTTTTCATGCATCATGTGATCTATCCAAATAGATATATATCCAGATGTTGGTCCGATGTGTGCAGGGCTTCAGCTGAAGGCCTTTTGATCACCCTGCCATTGTTAGTTGTTACTGGTAATCACTCAGTTCTGTGTGGAAAATATCCTCAGCCGTGTTCGTTAGGTGCCTGGTTTGTAAGAGGTTTAAAAAAACAAAAAACAAAAAAACAGCTCAAAGAATTGTAGACTACATATTTTTTTTTTTTACATCTGCATTTTTTTTACATCTCTTTCAAGTGAACCTGTATTGACCTGTCGTTGCTGCTGTTCCTGAAATAGTTAAGAAGAATTGCATTTAGCAGGTTGTTTCCCGGTTATAAAATGATTAATTGAATCAGGACCCTCTGGTTTGTGTCATTCCCTCATGAGCGTACCGGTGACCTCACAGTCCTGTCGTTTTGTATGTAGTTGTCATAGAAATGTGTTCATATTTAATTTTACATTTCCTCTTGGCCATTGCCTGTTTCCCACCGTGCTTATTAGATTAAATGGGTTACTTCCGCTTCAGGAGTCTGTTGCTTTGCTTGCAATTTTTGTATAAACAAGTTACTTGCCTATTACGCATGTAATTTATATGATTTCCTCCCCTCCCACTCCCCTCCAGATCACCAGGAACACTACTCCTGCTTACCGCACGCCTGAGATGATTGATATGTACTCTAACTTTCCCATCAACGACAAACAGGACATCTGGGTGAGGGCAAAGGAATTGTGTTGGTCTCAGCTAAATTCGACGTTGTGAAATCATATGTATTGTATTGCTACCTGTGGTTACAACAGCACCAGCCAAACATGATTGTTGAGAGATACTACACAGAGAATAGCTGACAATTAGAAAAACACTTGACACTTCTTGTAAAAGAAATTACAATGTAATGATTTCCCTCTGGTAGGTGACACCTGCTGTGTACTGACATGGAGCTTCAACCCTTTCCTTGTTTTGATCATTTCCCCTGCTGTCTGTACAGGCCCTCGGATGCATCCTCTACCTGCTCTGCTTCAAGCAACACCCATTTGAGGAGGGAGCAAAACTGCAGATTGTGAATGGGAAATACTCCATCCCCCAGAATGACGTGAAGTACACCGTCTTTCACGAGCTCATCCGTGAGTATGTCTGCCTCTGGAACGGGGGGAGAACACATTCCGGAGTTGAGTTCAGGCCTATACCCAGGGTTGCCAAGGTTACTTTTGAAATGTAATAGGTTACAGAGTACAGGGTCACTCTGTTAAAACGGTAAAAAGTAATTTAACTATTTTAATTACTTCATCAAAGTAATGCAACTTATTATATTTAGTTACTTTTGATTACTTTTTGATTGGCAGGCGAGAGGCAGTGCAAATTCAAACGAGAACCAATAAAAAAAAATGAATGGAGCCTGTCTAGACGGCGATGCAAGATGCAAGATGCAAAGCAACAGAATTAATGTTTTAATCTAAGAATGTTTTGTCCTCATGTAGAATTTAGTAGAATAGAATATGCTGTACTCTTCAGTCTTTGTTGAATATGCGTAGATTATGTTTGTAAAATATATAAATATGCCGCTTTGAGATTGTTTTATAGAAATTGATCTTTGAGTGGGTGTTTGTTATTGTTGTGTGTGAACAGCCTGTACAGTCCCTTAAAGACGTTGTTGGTTGTCTTGCAGGGTCCATGCTGAAGATCAACCCAGAGGAACGTTTGTCCATCAGCGAGCTGGTGAACCAGCTGCAGGAGGTAGCTGCTGCAAGGAACGTCAATCCCAAGTCCCCCATCACCGAGGTGAGTCAGCCCCACACGGCCCCATTAGAGCTGGCGTTATCGTTATCTCCTCAGAAAAAGTCTGTGCAGGCGTCTGTGTGTTTGACAACCTAGAGAAGAGTGGGTGAGGACTTTGTTTGGGAAAATCAGGGTGCAGCGAGGAGAAGAACTACCATGTTTTTGAGCTGGCCTCACTCATCGTTTATGCTTTCAAAGAGCAGTCCAGCAAATGTAGGTTGTTTAACATGAAATGGCAGGATGCTCCTGTGATTTTTCTTCCTAAATCACTGGTGGTGGTGGTGGTGGTGGTGGTGGTATATTCTGGAAAGCAGCAGGACTTGGCTCTAGTCTAACGCGGAGTGGACCCTGATGTCCGAGTCGTTTTATTTTATCTACAGGGTACTTGTGCGACGTACTCCGGGGTCAGATCAGTACAGAGAGATTGTGAGAAATGTTTCAGTTCTCCTCGGCTGTAAACACCCTCGGTCCTTCGAATGTAAACAGGAACTAGTTCCCCCCTCACAGTGAAAGCATCCTTCTGAAGCGCCACTGAAAGACTGCTTCCCTTCTTCTCCTCCTCCTCCTCCTCCTTCTCCCTTCCCCTCTCCACCACCACTCAAACAAAGGAGCTTCTGATCTCTATCTCCCAAACAAATGCCATGTGATGTCACACAACGGAAGGAGGGAGATATGTGGAGGAAGAGGGATAGAGGGAACGATGTAGTAGTGGAGACGAGGAAAAAGAAGAAAACACAGAACACTTGCACGCCGGATGTTGGGGATAATGAAGAAGAAACTGTTTGATGTTGACAAACTGATGGCGGGGCTTAGGGCTGTGCATTTAGTGGCTCCTGGCTCAGAACCAGCTTTGTTGCCTGCCTTTATTGTTGGCTGGTAAACAGTAGATTATCAGTTCAGTTTAGTGTTGTTTTGGTTTAGTTTGAGCTTGGCTTGGCTTGGAGTTGAAGTTTGTCACAACAGTGGCTGCATTACAGTCTGTGCGTAGATATGACTGTGCGTCTTGTTTTATCGTAGTGGAAGCAGAGTTGTGGTTTCAGCTCGAGTGGCCCGTGTGTGGTGAATGAGTGAGTGCGGCAGGCAGTGATTATAGTGGGGTGGTAGGGGGTGGGGGTGGGGGTCGCCCCCCTGCCTGGCCGGCCGTGTGTCTGCGAGGGCAGATTTTTAAACCCCAGCTGATCTGGGTTAAGCTGGGGTTTCCCTGTGGATTACGCAGCTCACTCCCTAGAGAGAGACAGAGAGAGAGCGAGCGCGAGAGAGAGAAGGAGGGAGAGAGAGAGAGAGAGAGAGAGAGAGAGAGGGGCGCGCAAGAGAGATAGAGTGAGACCAGGCCAGGTCTGGCCGTAGTAGCGAAGGTTTGTGCGTCGGCTGACGTGGCGAAGGCTCTCTGTGCTGCTCAAACCAGCAGTCGTGGCTCCGGGAGATGATAATGGTCACGGGTAGAAGCACCAGCTCCAGTTATCCTTAGCCACTCATCAGCGTGTCCGTGTGTGGATGCGCCTGGGTCCCGGTGCTCTGGCTTCTGTCTTGGGTGGTTGTCGTCGTTGTTGTTGTTGTTGTTGTTGTTGTTGTTGGTGTCCCTGACCTTTGTCTCGATGAGTCTGTACTACTGCCTGAAGCCCACTTACGATGGCTATGAATCCATGCAGCTCCTGGAGCAGAATGGAGGCTACGGAAACAATGGAGCCCAGCTTCCAGCGCAGATCAACAACATCCACAATGCAGGTGAGAGCTGCGCTACTGTTTCTCTTTCTGTCTTTGTGTGTGTGATGTGGCTAGTACATTATTACAGTACAGTATTGTTGAAAGAGAACTGAATCCAATGTTATTCATTGTGTGGTTTGTGTGTGTGTGTGTGTGTGTGTGTGTGTGTGTGTGTGTGTGTGTGTGTGTGTGTGTGTGTGTGTGTGTGCATTGTTTTGCTTATGTATGAGTAGCCATGTAATTCCTATTATGAGTCTAGAGCTCTAGACTGTTGCTTAAAAACTGACTGTGCATTTTGTGTGTTTGATTTTAAACTGGCAGTTGTGTAGTTGGCTAAACCCGGCTGCACCCCAGCCTGGACATAATCACATCATAAGACCAGGTTCTAGATTATTCTCTATTCTCTGCTGGCCAGTCACTGGCTGATGGCTACACCCTCATTATCCATACTTCACAGCATACAGTTTGGACTTCAAATGTAGCAAATGTGGCACCCAACATAACCATTGTAAATACATTGTAAAAAAAAACATTGCAAATAGTTGCGTTCTTTCTGCAGATAGATTTTTTATTTATTTTATTTTTGCAAATAGTTTTTTTTTTTTGCTTAGAAGTCGTGGAAACAGCAGAAATAGCAGAAACTAGATTCTTCTGGAAGGTTCTTCCTAAATTTCTCTAGGGGCTCCGTGCCGTCTTGTAAGAGGATTGCGGTCTTTGAGCAGCCCACCATCTGCTGAGACACGGCTCCGATAAGGAGCGAGGAGTCGGGAAAGTGACCGCCACCGTCCATGCCGTCCTGTTGTAGCTGGTGTAGCTTGTCCAACTGTGCTCTGCCATCACGCAATACAGTTTTTGTTGGCAGTGAGACTAGCAGCATGGATATATGACAAGCAGTCATATACCCCTCTGGGTGTGCTGCCTGTGTTTTCTCAATCGGCGGGTCGATTTTTCTTGCCAGTGTCATCATAGCTTTGGCCCATATCTGTTCTTAGAGGTGTCATGTGAATTAAATATACAATTGAGTGTCCATTAAGGATATATGTTTTTATTACATACACAAAACTAGTAAACTGTGGCTCTGATGATAATTGAGTCTCTATTGTATGTCACTAATAATGCAGTTTCCAGTTTGTGTGGTCAAAAAAATTAAAGTGCTTCAAGACAATAATGATGAAATTCTGGAAAAGGGTGAAAAACTAATGCTGGCCAATATGCCAGAGTGTTTCTGTGCATCCTGACTCTCTATTGCAGGTGTGTTCACACCTACATTGCTTCAAAATAAGATGATCATTCTGGGTGTAGAAAATGTTTTAAACACAAACTGATATACACTGATATTCCATTATTGACAGAAATGTTTGGTTTGTGTGTGCTCTTCTTAGGGATGTATGGGTCAGATCCTGACCAATCAGGCAGCGGCTTTCTGGACATCCTCAAAGGAGGGACCGAGCGCTTCCTGACCAATATCAAAGACACCTCCTCAAAGGTCATCCAGTCTGTTGCCAGGTGAGTCAGTTCACTGGTCAAAGGTCATCCAGTCTGTGGCCGGGTGAGTCAGTTCAGAGGTCAAAGGCTGAGTCAGTCCAGTGGACATTCACCAAGTTTCCAGTGGCCCATATTGTACAAGCATGTGGTGGAAGTAAGGTATTCAATAGTGAGTAGTACTCTCATTCCATTATTTATAGGTCATCTGTACATTAGTGTGGGTCATTCCAGAAAGAATGTACTCTCCTAGGCACACCTTTGTCCACTCCTACTTTTTGGGCGATGTAGGGTTGTGCCCAGGTCTGGTTTAGTGGAGTTGGTTGAGGGTTAACCTAGTGAATGGTGCTGTTCTCAAGACACCACCTTGCCTAGGAAGGTCAATGGAGCATAAAACTGAGATCTAGTGGCAGATAATCCCGTCCCAATGGACTTATCTGTCCTCCTGCTGTTCTAACTTCTGTTTACTGACCAGCTTCTACTTGTGGAGTATCGTTCGTTCGTTCATTCATTCATTCATTCATTCATTCATTTATTTCAGTAGACTACTGCATACTACATATTATTCAGTCGATCAGTTCACGTCCATGTAAAAGGCCCTTTTCCAGAATTTTGCAAAACCTTGTTTTGTATTCATCGATGCGTTTTGAAACTCCGGCGGCTCCTTTCCTCCTGGATTGGAAAGCTAACTTGCTAGCCCATGCAATTTCCCATGTTTTCTGAGAGCCCAGATAGTGCATCCACTCAGTTTAACACCTCTATGAATTGCTCTTTTCTTGTTGGTGCTTGTTTCTTTTTTTTGGGTGGGTGGGGGTAGGGGGCTGGGATAATATCATGTGGCTGATAAACTTAAATGGTTGTTTTTAAGCCCTTGTTGTCCTCATCTCATCTCCCATTTATGCCCATACCCCAAGCTCCCACTCATCTCCCACTCATCAGTTGTGTATTTTGGTCAATCTGCATTTTTTTTGTTCTGTTTCTTTTGTTGATGTCGTTCATTCTGTTCCTGACTCTCGTCTTGTGGTCGTATCTCTCCGCCCACTAGCCCCAGGTAATTATGGGATACCACGTGCATTCTGTTTGTGTTTTTATTTGTGCCACTGCGTGTGTGTGTGTGTGTGTGTGTCTCGTTTTTTTGTTCCGTTTGTCTGCACTTGTTTTCCTGCTTACACCCCACAAATCGTGTAGCAGTAGTTCTTTTTAGATGAGACCTTGCGCACTAAAATCAGCCGTTTGAAAAGCACACAGTTTGTCCTGACTCGTGTCTACGTAGATCCCTCTGTAAATTGACCATAGAGTGTTTGTGTGATGGACTGTAATGGCAGTTGTGTACATTGTGTGTGTTGGTGTGCACTGGCATAGATAGTGATCCGGAAAAGGTTTGATGCACGGGCATGATAATATTCAGGGCTTGGTTACGTCGGATGACTCACTGTCACTGTCTTTGCTTTCCTCAACAGCTATGCAAAAGGAGACCTTGATATTTCCTACATCACCTCCAGAATAGCAGGTATGTCACCTTTTTAATTGGAAAGCAGACCGCCAAAGCCACATGTCAGTCAGTGCAGTGTAATCACCAGTGCAGTCATCTATTAAAACAACAATATTTGTTATGATGGAATGGCAAAAATGACACCATTGTGTGTGTTGACCATGTAATCTGTATTCATTTCAGATTTGGGCATTTTCTTTTTTTCTTTCCTTTTTTTTAATAACTCTCTATGCTATGTATCTCTCTGCACAGTGATGTCTTTCCCAGCTGAAGGAGTCGAATCTGCTATTAAGAACAGTATAGAGGACGTGCGTTTGTTCTTGGACTCCCGCCACCCGGGTCACTACGCCGTCTACAACCTCTCTAAGCGTTCTTACCGACCCTCCAGATTCCACAACCGGGTATGCCGGTCTGCTTTTCCTCCGAATGTCTGTTTAGCGAGGCATCTGCACATGTACGACACTGGATTTTGGTTCAGTGAGCATATTTGGTTTGTAAAAAAAAACGCCTGCCGTGCCGTGACTCCAGATGTCTTAACCGCCCTGCTGTGCCCTGCGCAGGTGTCTGAGTGTGGCTGGCAGGCGAGGCGTGCGCCCAACCTGAGGAACCTCTACAGCATCTGCAAAAACATGCACCAGTGGCTCAAGCAGGACCAGAGGAACATCTGCGTCGTGCACTGTCTAGTAAGAAACGCAAAATATGTTTGATCATATCATTTAAGTGGTGTTTTCTGTTAACCAGCTTGCTCAAGCTGTTTGGAATACTACGCCCGTATAGCCTACTTTAACAGCACTTTGTGCTAGAGCTTGCTTGATAGACTTTTCAATATCTGTGATTTTCCAAACTACATCACCATTTCCCATGTACATTGACATTAACTAGTTAAATGATATAATATTATATTATGTGATATTATATGATAACTGATGATTGTTTTCCTCGTCACTCTTCTTGTGCCGTGTGTGATGTGCAGGATGGGCGTGCAGCCTCAGCGGTGGCCGTGTGCTCATTCCTGTGCTTCTGCCGCCTCTTCACCACGGCCGAGGCGGCCGTCTACATGTTCAGCATGAAGCGATGCCCACCGGGCATTGCCCCCTCACACAAGAGGTAATGAGGGAGTCTCTCTCTCTCTCTCTCTCTCTCACACTCCACCTTTCCAACGGGAATGGTGGCATGTTGTACATGTCAGATGTTGTACACCTGGCGACGTTGTAATAATGTTTTGTTTATCAGTAAGATACCTCCTTACTAAGACTTGTTAAGATTTAGGGTAATGAAGGATCACAATTTTCAAGTCTGTGACCGAATAAAAAAAAAAAATGTCTCTCTCTCTTTCTTTCTCTCTCTCTCTCTCTCACTCTCTCTCACTCTCTCTCAAACACTCCACGCTTCTAAAGTTTAGGTTGTCTTGAAGCTTACTCCTGTCCTAATCATAAGGATGAGGTTCAGCTCGGCTTTAGTGTAGTCCAATAAGCCACCTACTTTGCTGCAGAAGTCGAGTAAACATTGTTGCAGGGTTGTAATAAAACAGATGTAAAAAAGTATATGAAGTTACGAAAATAAAAATGTATGGATTTGCAAACTTCTTTTATATAATTATGTGTCAGTTTCTGAGAAGGTAAATAGAGGAGTTGCAGTTGGTGTGCACCCAGGTCAGGCGGCCAGTTCACTGATCAGGTTAACTTAATCTGGAAGTCTTGAACAAATCTGTGCCATAGTGTTTTACCTCCTTATCCCCTACGTGTCACCCAGTTGGCAAGGCAGGTGAACTGAACACTAGCAGTGCGTGGCTGAGCTGTGCTAATAAATCAGTGTTAATGGGGATTGAGCCTGGATGACTGAGCAGCGTCACATAGCTTTGGTCCAAGGTATCTATAGTGAGGAATAGAGGAAATATACAAGCTGATAATTTCACTCATCAGCACTCATTGATGTTTGCTTGCTCAGAGAGCTGGCCCAGTTTGCCTCAGGTGACTCATGTAAGCCTGTGGTGACTCATGTATTGCGTAATGTGTGTGTGTGTGTGTGTGTGTGTGTGTGTGTGTGTGTGTGTGTGTGTGTGTGTGTGTGTGTGTGTGTGTGTGTGTGTGTGTGTGTGTGTGTGTGTGTGTGTGTGTCATGTGCAGGTACATCGAGTACATGTGTGACATGATGGCCGAGGAGCCCATCATCCCCCACAGCAAACCCCTCCTCATCCACTCCATCACCATGACGCCCGTGCCCCTCTTCAACAAGCAGCGCCACGGCTGCAGGCCCTTCTGCGAGGTGTACGTGGGAGACGAGCGCGTGGCCACCACCTCCCAGGAGTACGACCGGATGAAGTAAGAGGAGCATTTGTTGCAACACACAGGGGGTCCTCTCCATTGCTAGTCTTTGGGGAAAAGGGCCTCGAGTTCACTTTCATGCAGTTTGTCAAATGGCATGACGATGATGGGTCTGCTTGTTTATAATGTGCTATAAAGTGCTGCCAGTACAAAGTGCACAATGACGTGGCGTTTGTGCTGTAGCCATCAGCCTGGTAACGCTGAGTAACTCTTAAAGCTGTCAGTGCCCCACATGATGGCTCTGGGCTTGTAATGTGATGAGTCTTTTATGAGGGTGTTGTCTTGTTATCTGAACAACAGCTTCTGTTTTGGTATGGATTTAGCCTGGTGGGTATTCTTAGAGCTGATGTGGAGGGGGAATGGTGCCAGCATTCTTGAAAAGCACAAACACGGGAATAAGAATGCCCCCAGTGATCTAGACATGTCGGCTAAAATCACTGGGGAAGTAAACATTCATACTGAAGGACTCATGCCCAAATAGGAAGTGCTGTATATTTTACCCTTTTAAAGGCTGTCTGTGTAAAGACTTAAAAGGGACAGTCTGTGATTCAGACCGAGTCATAAACATTTCCAGCCAATCAACACGTTGCTTCAGGATCACCGAAGGAGGGGTATAATTGAATTGTCTCTTGAGCTCAAATATCAACAACCTTTTGCCTGCATCTCTAAATGAATGATACCTAAGGGATCCCCAATAATCTGTGAACTAATTGTATTCCTTACTTGCAGGGACTTTAAATCAGAGGATGGCCTTGCTGAGATTCCTCTGAACGTCACAGTGCAGGGGGACGTGCTCATTGCCATCTATCACGCCCGCTCCACACTGGGTGGCCGACTTCAAGCCAAGGTACCCACTGACAACCAGGGAAAAACTCTGCCATTAGCCTGTAATACCATAAGGCTTTAAGCCGTGCCCTCATTTTCTCTGGTCTGATTTTGTCAAATGTGATTTTAGATGGCCTCTATGAAGATGTTCCAGATCCAGTTCCACACAGGTTTTGTCCCCAGAAATGCCACAACAGTCAAGTTTGCAAAGTAAGTATGATGATTGCCTAAAAGTGTAGGGTTTTGTGTTTTCCTTTGATTTTAGACTGCGTCAGGCAAAGTGGATCTTTAAACGGGACACGTCTTTTACCTGTGGATGACACACTTTGCCATGTCTGGTAGCAGGCAGTGTTGTCAGAACCGTGTAAAACTTTTTATGTTCTTATGGAAGACCAAAGGATGATGTTATCTATACGCATGTTCTCTGTCTCGCACTCAGGTATGATCTGGATGCCTGTGACATCCAGGAAAAGTATCCCGACCTCTTCCAGGTCAACCTAAATATCGAGATGGAGCCTCAGGATCGCCCCAGCAACAAATCACCACCATGGGAAACATTTGCCACCAAAGGCCTCAATCCCAAGATTCTCTTCTCCAGCCGAGATGAGCAGCAGGAGATTCTCTCTAAGTTTGGTACGTAATGATGTATAGTCTTATGTCTGTGTCTGTGTGTGCACCTGTGAAAAGCTAAATTGTTGATCGAGGCTGCCATCTCACTGCACATTTGCTGTTGATCATGGGCATTTTTCAGCTTTCTGTGTTAATTCAGCACTCACGCAACGCTACCTATGGGGTGAATCTATTTTGTTAGTTTGTTTTACCCCCCTTTGATTGATTGCTTTGTTCTACCTCTTACCCACCTAGGCAAGCCTGAGCTCCCCAGACAACCAGGCTCCACGGCCTTCTACGATGCGGAGTCGCCTCAGGCGGAGCAGACGCCCGACGACCCCAGCACGGAGCCAGAGTCCCCGCAGAGCACGGACACCAATGCCAATAACTTCTTCCAGACTCTCGACTGGCATGGTGGGCAGCCATTTTTACATTTACTTCTTTTAACAGTTTTCAAAATGTGTTGTGGCGGGATACTTGCCTTGTAATTGATCGTGTTGGTTTTAATTTAGTATTTGCATAGTTATCTGTTTATGTAGTGACATACTAAATGAAAACCATGAAGTAATAAAACCTGAATAGCTCAAAGAAGCTTTGCTAGGGTCCCCTCTGATGCCCATTTTGTTGTGTTCAGATGTTGGTGGTCAGCACGATGCATCGGACAGCTTGTCCGGCCACATGGATGACCAGGAAAATCTGAGCGATGCCTCAGAGGATGAATCCTACTCGTACTCGGGCCCTCCGGCCGAAGCGATGTCCCGCGATCCCAGTGAGGCGCTGTTCGACCCGGACTTCCAGTCTCCCACCCAGGACCCTGAGACCCAGCCCAGCGACATGGTGGATCTGCTGGGCCTGAACACCGACACTCCCTGCCCCTCGGCTCCTCCGCAGACCAGCGCTGACGGTGGCATGAAGGCCGCCTCCAGCAACAGTGACCTCCTGAATGACCTCTTTGCCCCTATCGCGACAAGCGCACGACAAGACAGCACCGATGACCTGATTGGAGACCAAGCGGGACAGGACCTGTTCTTTGGCCACGCTCCCGGCAACAACTCGGCTGCATCCCAGCCTCCCAAAAGTAAGATCAACAAAGAAGTGTTTGAGCTGGGCTGGGGTTTATGTCTGGCCTGTAGAGTAAAATTCTCTTCTAACCAACGCTACCCATGATGACGATTTCCCTTAAGGAATGCAGGCGGTTGGCTTCAGGATGTGCTTTTTGTTTCGCAGTGAATGACTTTTTCGACCCGTTCGGAATGGGATCAGACACCTCCGCACACAGGCAGTCTGAGCCAGACCTGTTTGGTGACCTGCTTGGCTCCGAGGGCGCCGACACCACCTTCGCCTCCAGCAGCTCCAACCCACCCCCAGCCTCCAACTCTAGCCTCTTTGACCTCAGTAAGTCCTCTCGTAATACATGTGTCCTTCAGCCTGTCCTTCAGACAGTTTGTTATTAGTCTCCGAGTCTCATTTGTAAAGTCATGACCACCTGTCTGCTGAAGCAAAATTGTAATGTCTGTCTGTTTTCATTTCTTTTCTCAGATAAGTTGGCCAGCGAGCCTCCCAAAATGACCTCCTCTGCTAGCCAGCCAGACCTGTTGGGTGGATGGGACAGCTGGGCGAAAGGTGGAACCAGCACAGCAGCCAGCATGAACACTATGTCCAGCAAACCTGCCTTTACTGGTAAATAACACCGCCCCCAGGGGAACCCAGTTTGGTGAAGGAACAGATTCCTCTAAGAGCAGCATGTTGATACGCAGAACTATGTCTGCCTCTTTGATTCCTAAGTTGACATACATTGCTGTAGTACATGCACGAAGGCACACACACACACACACACACACACACACACACATATTTAACAGTAATTTCCCTTTTTTTTAACATTTTTTTTTTATACAAACTTCCAGCACCAGGCGTGTCCTCCTTCTCCAAGACCAAGTCACAAAGCTTTGATCCCTTTGCTGATCTTGGAAACCTGGGATCCACATTACCAGGTAAGGCTGTGTTAGTTATCCCGTCACCAGAAAGACCTCTTCCCCCTCACAATGTCTCCACCAGATGTTACTTAATCCCCTTGCTGTTCATATTGACAGGTTCCTCCAGTGGGGGTTTCTCTGGTTCTGGGTTCTGCATGAAGTCTGGGCCCTCTGCTGCCCCTAAAAGTGGAGGTACGCAGCGACAGGCTGGTGGCACTCAGGCAGGTCCAGGTAAAGGATGGATGCCCCCTGGTTCCGTTCCCAAGGCCCAGCCACCAAAAGCTGCCTCCCAGGCCAGCAGGCCGAACTACAACGTCAACTTCAGCGTCATCGGTGGCCGGGAGGAGAGGGGCATCAGAGGTCCAGGCTTTGGTAAGAACTTGCGTGTGAACTTGTGGTTCTAAGCTAACTACTATGTCAAGCACTTTATGCTTTCTTTTCTTCTTCTCTGCTGCTGAATTTAATCCTATAGGCTTGTACTTTTTCCGTTTTTTTGTAACAAATTTGTTCTCATTCTTGTTATTCTTCTACTCTTTTGTCTGCTTGTATTTTTTTATTTCTGTATTTTGTTCTGTTTTTTCTGTTTCTTTCAGTTTTTTGCACTTATTTCTGTTATCATTTTTCATCTATTCTTGTCTTAAATGCTCCAAATGTAAAGCACTTTGAGCTACACAAGGTGCTATACAAATAAAGTTTATTATTATTATTTGTTTTATCATTAAAATTTAAATTTAAATAAAATTAACCATATTGTTTTATCTTAATATCGTACTTACATTTTGTCTCCGATCGTTACAACAAAGAGGAAACTAAACATGTTATTTTATTGATCTCCGTCTTCTTTTCTCTCAGGCCCAAAGCCTAAAGTGAAGCAGGATGACTTTGAGGACCTGCTGTCCACTCAGGGCTTTGCCTACAAGCCGGACAGGAAAGGGCCCCGAACCATCGCAGAGTTGAGGAAACAGGAGATGGGCAAAGACATGGACCCTATGAAAGTCCAGGTTCAGCACCCTATTACCTAAATCCTTCAGCCTTTTCTCCAAAATGTCTATTTAGTGATTAAAAAAATTAGATTTGGAAAGCTGTTCTGGAATGCTGCTGGTGTTGGGTGATCAGGTGTAGTCATAGGCACGTCTGACCCCCCCCCCCCCCCCCCTGTGTTCCTCTAAAATGCTTAGATCCTTGAGTGGATCGAGGGGAAGGAGCGGAACATCCGGGCCCTGCTCTCCACCATGCACACCGTGCTGTGGGAGGGAGAGACCCGCTGGAAGCCCGTCGGCATGGCCGACCTGGTGACCCCCAATCAGGTCAAGAAGGTTTACAGGAAAGCTGTGCTCGTGGTGCATCCTGACAAGGTGAAAGCCGTGACCTCATAATGACAAACGCACAGCTTCTGCTGAGGAGGCGTTATTGCTCTGTAATTCATTGCTTAGCTTAGTCTTCAAAAACATTCTGCGTGATGATATTCTGACATCTTGTGTTTTTACTTTTTTTTGGTTTTTAAGGCTACGGGTCTGCCCTTTGAAGAATACGCTAAAATGATCTTTATGGAACTGAGCGACGCCTGGTCTGAGTTTGAGAACCAAGGATCCAAGGCCCTCTTCTGATCCCCTCTCCGGCCGCCGCACCCTGCGGGCAGCCGCTCTTTCCAGGCGTGTGGACTCCCTCTGGTGGTGGGGAGAGGGAGCCAGTGCCCACTGTTCTCACCCCCCACACACCTCTTAGCCTTCTTGAGTACCGGATACTGCCAACTCCTCTGGGGACAGACTGCAGGAAGGAGGTGGGCACAGGCTCAATGCCTGCGAGGAAAATGAGGGTTCAGTTCGAGACAATCAAAAAAAGAAGGAATGATTGAATGGCTTGGAAAGAGCATACTTCACACATCTTCAGTGCAAATGTGAATTTGAAATGCTGGTTGACTACACACGACGGGTCACGCCACGTCCCATTTGGCGACAGACTGTAAATAACTTCATCACACTCCTGGGATTATGAATGCCAGGCTGGGTGTTGGCCTTTCGGTCTTCGAGAGTGACTACGCTGTGTCATGACGATGTGTCACAGGTTAAACACACACACACACACACACACACACACACACATTATGCGCTGAACCTGGCATCGTAGCTTACAGTCTGTGTCTGACACTGCGAAACATTTGATGTTGGGGTTGTAGTTTTGAGGTTAAGAAAAGAGAAAAGGAGAGGGGTAATTCCACCATGCTGTGTTTGGAGCTTTTGTGTTGATTTAGTTTCTTCTTGCAAATATGAGTGCTAGTTTTCTATTGCTTCATTGTAAATACTGTTTGGGTGGCGTGGACGGTGTGGATGCATATTGATATTGCGCATTGAATGAATGAATGAGTGGATGGATGGATGAATGGATGAATGTATGAATGAGTGACTGAATGGAAGGACTGCACCGAATAGCCACCTTCTAAGACTTCTTCCCATCATGTCCTTGTTTTTGTGATCGTTGGCCCACATATCCACTTTGGGCCTGCACTGTTTCTACCACCCGACCCATTCACTATTATTATTATTATTATTATTATTATTATTATTATTATGTGTAAGTGAGCAGGTGAGGTATTTCCTGAATTACGTCAACTCAACATTTGATTTCTGTCTTCCCTTCCTTCTTATCTGGACCTCATGGACCACAGACTTCTATTTTCTTATTTATTTTTTTGGAAGGGAACATAAGTATACATGATAATTAAATATTAACAAAGAAAACAATCATAATATATAAATTGAATGTCTTTCATGGAGGCTAACCTAACTTTATGAGCCAGTCATTTTACCAGGCATTCCAAAGCATCCACTAACATGAATGTGCTTTTTATAAAATGGCTGTGTGGAATGTATGTTCGCTCTCTTTTTTTCTTGCACAACAAACTGTTGTCCATTCCTCTCACCAGTACAATATTTTCAACCATACCCCACTGTCATCGTAGCTGGCCAGCCACCCACCTTCCACCTGCCACCTTTTGTCAATTTAAGCTATGGACTAGCAAGCTGTGAGGAGGATATAATGCCTGCACAGTGACTGGAAGAAAAGCTTAACCAAAATCAGATGTTTTTCTATAATGAATGTTGTTTTCAGTGATTTATTCACCAGTGGGGAGTCAGATAGAAGGAACTGAAAATGACACAAACAATTGCAGTTGTAATTACTTAAAATGTTGTGCTGCTTTTATTTGTAAAGCATAAAAAAAATCAAAGACTTATGCCATTTCGAAATATTCAGAATTGTCACATTGTGTGTTCAAGTGCTGGAATGTGAAAAACAGAATGGAGACTTTGTTTGATCATACCTTGAGATGCAGCACTGGCCGTGAATAAGTGCTTAAAAAAAATCATTTATCCTGATAAAAGCCTTAAACTGTATTTCCTGTTTTTTTCAAATTCATCTGTATTTGAGCATGCTTACAGATCGTACACGCCTCTCATCACGCACCATCCATTATGGCATTGCCTGGCTACACTTTTTAGTGTAAATGCTAAAGGTGTTGTTAAAATGAAGATAAAAACCATTGTTCCCATATAAGTGTGGGTTTTTGAAAAGTATTTTGTGTTTGAAGAAAATTATTATCCCTGGTTGGATTGGGTGTGAATGAAATAACCCAAGACACATTCCAAATAATGCATCTCTCATTATTTACAGTCAGTGAGCGCTTTTTTTCTTTATATTGTTTTACTGACGGGTGTAACTGTGTTATGTCGCAAAGTTGCACTGTCATGCAATAAGAGTGACCGGGTCTGTCGGTGAGTTATCTCTTTGAGATTGTTCACTGGCATTCAAGTTGAAATGTTGAAGTTCTAAACAATTACAGGACCTCACGTAGCAGTAAACATTCTAGAATGATTCAAGTGAGTGGGTGCAGTGTTCTTTTGGAATCAGAGTGATAATTGGACCCTGTTGTGACCAAAATATTCAGGGCATTGGGATTTAGTTCTTTTGCTCTTAATATAGTAGACCTTGTGATGCCCAGTGCTCATCCCGTGTGTGTGCTGTGTGTTTTTTGTAAGCCTGTTGCGTCTGCTAAGTGAGACAAGTGAAGATAAGCTTTCCGTTCTTATTTCTGTTCACCTTGTGTATCTTTACCTTTTTTATTTCATTTTCCATTCTGTATGTGACCAATAAAAAAAAGAATCAAATGCTCTTGTATTTTCTTTCACCTGTCTTCTCAAATCAAATAGGCCAAGGCTGAAGGAGCCACTGATTTCTGGCTTCTGTCCCAGTTGAACACGTTGCATGACGAATGGAACGAATCTGTCCTACAGTCAGCTGCTGCGATACGGGGACAATATGATGTTATGATGTGAGTTAGCTGTCTGTCAGCTTTTGCTTTCCATGAAAGTGAAAAAACTATCAAATTTACGATTAACATCTTCACACTCCTTTACGCTTATTGCGATGACAGATGTGCGTGTTCGGTGAGCAGGGAAAGTCAAGTTAGCTAGTTCAACTTCTGGCCACATTTAGACGAAAACAATTACCATATTAAAATAAAAGTAATCAATCTGTTTTGGTATTTAAGAAAGATCAGATACATCAATTGCACAACCATAATAACTAAAAACATATGGACAAAAAAGGGATAACTTATCTCACTGTTGTTTTAAGCACCTCCCCTCCTAACTGGCACCTGACTAGCGCTTAACTTGCACTTCAGCAGTTACATTCCTGCACTTCTTTTTCCTCTTTTCTAGGTTGTTGTTTTTCTAATTCTCATGTAAAGTAGTATTTATTGTTACACCATGCTTTTTTATTGCTCTTAGCTTGACTGTTCTCTCCCTTGTACGTCGCTTTGGACAAAAGCGTCTGCTAAATGACTAAATGTAAATGTAATGTAAATGTAACACAGGGAAAGCTGTTAAACTAAACTGGAAAATTTCTTTATGTTCAGTAGGATGTCATTCTGACACACATCATGTTCTTCTAATAAAACAAAGGACCGTGTCCCAAAAAAGTGGGGTGGAATATATTCAGAACATCCTAACTACTAATAAAAATGCTGAATCTCGTCATTCACTGTGCCACAATATTGTAAAGGTAGCCTATCAAAAAGGCAAAATTGCATTTTATTCAAGGCGAAGATACGACACAGACCACACTACTGCTGAAACAAAGGATTGTGTCTTCATAAAAGCAGGGGGGGGGGGGGGGAATATATTTAGAATATCTTAAATAATGACTATGTGACCGCAATTGCATTGTGCTCAATGGGAAGACAGTGTGGCATAGATAGACAACGCTCTACTGATTAAACAGATGATTGTGTTCTAATAAAAGTGGGGTGGAATGTATTCAGAACACCCTAAATATTAAAAAGTGTTATTTCATCATGAATTTTGTCATTGATTGTGTGCCATGACACTTTAAAGATAGCCAATCAAACAGCCAAATTGCATTATATTCAATGCGAAGGCACTATGATGCACACCACTCTCTACCGATGACGCAAATAATTGTATCATAATAAAAGCAGGGTGGAATATGTTCAGGACATCCTAAATATTAATACCAATGTGTTAATTAGTGATTAATTTTGTCAACACAAACACAATACTTTAAAGATAGCCGATCATTAGACCGCAATTGATGGGAAGATATTGTGATATAGACAACATTGATTAACCGAAAGAATGTGTCTTGATATAAATGGAGTGGAATAATGTCAGAACATCCTAAACATTGAGAAAGAAATGTTTTTAATAGGGATGAATCTTGCCGTTGAAATGCTGCAAAGTTCATAACTGCTGCAAATGAAGGATTCTTTGATGAACCTTTCAATCACAGAATGGTTAATTCACAGATAAATCATTATTTTTAACTTTATCAATGTATTGACTATATTTATGACTAATTTTGCACCTTATTTGATGGATGAAAATAAGTGTTCATGGAAAATGTGTCATGTGTCAAAACACTAGCCCACTGTATCCTTATAACATAGGTCCTATGATGTCTTTCAAGTGAATAAAGACCTTAAATATTCAATGTCATGGTATGCCTTCAATTATTTTATTAAAAATAACAACAACAACACCTACTATTACAACTAGACCATCGATTGTATAGAGAGTCATTGATTTTTAGACTGTCCAGCGCGTTTTCCTGTGTCAGAACTTTTAGTTTGTTACAATAATATGGTTCTTTCCTGACGTTATTTTGGTTTATCTCTGCTAGCGGAACGGAACTAAAGGTAGGCGCCAATAGCTTTTAAACGGTCGCGTCTTCCGACAGCATGTATGTGTCAAAATACATGACACACTTCCGGTGATGTCAAAACAATACTTTTGTTCTTTTATGATGGTAAATTCTTATGCTACAGTCTTTAAACGACACAAACACCCCTTTACACAATGTTATATTTATATTATTAGGTTTACGGGACATAAAACCGATGAAAGTTATTTCCTCTTGAGTCTTGATGCAATTCACAGACTGGCGGTATATTCGCGATACGGTGCCTTGACATTTTAACTGCACGAAACGATTATTCTTGGCAGGTTGTTTTGTTTTTAGTCGATGGTGGTTATTTAACTAATACGACGACTGCCGTTTGAAGACCGAGGTAACTCCCGATAAAAAGTGACAGAATAAACTGGATGCGGACCTGAGCTCTCGTTGGGCAAGTGTTTGTGGAGGAACTTGAATAGAGCGGATACTTCCTGTGTTGCTGCTGCTGCTGCAGCTACTGACCTAGAGATGCGCGAAGGGGGTGAGAAATGGAGTTTCACTGAAGACTAAAGTAACGGACAGACTTCAACCCAAAAAGGATACAGTGAACATATTTGGTTGAAGGTACATCAAGTTGCAAAACAGATTATTTTCAAGGTGACTGGCTTGAAATGAAGCTGTTGAAACCAAGTTGGGTCAGTCACAATGGTAAGTATTTCAATCGCGGTTGTGCTGGAATCCGATGTTCAAGTTGCGCTTTTGTTGTTTTTTGGGGCAAGCTTTGTCGAGCCAAGATGACGATAGGCTTGCCATCAGTCAGGATGCAGCTTTCTGTAAACACCTGCGCTTAGTTCTTCGTGGTCAGCCTCGAGTGCGCCCTGTTTTTACCACTTATTTTTTAAGAAATTGAATGAATTGGCTACATATTACTCCAACAGTCAACGGGACCCATTTTGGAAGTTGCAAAGCAACTGAATCGAGTGGCGGCATGTCTTGAACACTGCCAGAGCCTAGGGCCGTGTAACTGTTTTATCTGTAATGCTACCATATAGCTAACGTCAACTCTCACACATTATGAATTGATGCATTTGGTCATTGTTTCTGTTTGCTTTGTATATGGAAGCCGAAACGCAAATGTTACTTATTGGTTACACCCATCATGTAGGGGAAAACGCCTGTCAAGTAAACAACAAAGGTAGCCTAATATTTCAAAACTCGCGAGGTTTCCATACATAATAACCCAAACTCTGCTGTTGTTTAGCAGCTGACCCTCGTTGCTTCTTGCAAAACTGGTGTTTTTTTTTTTCACTCGGAATTCTTTTTTTTTTTAAACTCTAGATTGTTATTCCAAATTGGTGGATGCAAGTATACTTTTAATGGTTGCAGGTTTGCTTTCACCATCTCCTGCAACATTGTATACAGAATGTGTATGATTTGTAAACATTGCATGCAGAAACATACATTGTTACTCTATAGGCTGCGACCGTGTGCGTGTTGTTTGCACATCCATACTTGCTTGAAAGTGCTTTCAGGCTGTCATATGTTTATGTCTATGGCACTGACACCAGCATTTAACGTGAAATATTACATGCTCACTGTATAATCATATAAATGTGAATGCACTTTTGCAGGAAAACCAATATTTTCAGTCGATATCCATCCTGATGGAACCAAGTTTGCTACTGGTGGCCAAGGTAAAGGTTCATGGTTCAAAGTTCATACTTAACTTGGGGTTGTTGAGTGTCCAACATATTGCAGTGAAATGTATAATGGCACAGTCAGAGCATTTTTATTTTGTGCATGGTTGTTGAGGTTTTTGTTGGATGTCAATTCAGCATTAGCATAGCCTTGGACATATTTATCAATCAAAATAGGATATCCGTTGAAGAGCTTGGATTACTCATGGCAGGCCTTGTGTTATTGAATAGGGGAGGACTCTGGGAAGGTGGTCATATGGAACATGTCGCCAGTACTACGGGAGGAGGACGAGAAGAGTGAAAACATTCCCAAGATGCTCTGCCAAATGGACAATCATCTAGGTCTCATTTATCACTTTCCATTGGTTTCTTGGCTGTAGGGCACCTGCCAGTGAAGGCAGTTGTTGCTGAAACACGTGTGATGCAAAATGCAGGTCATTGTGGAGTCATGATCGACTGATTAGGAGTGTCAACTGATTAGAAGTTTCTCTCCTCCTGTCTGCAGCATGTGTGAATTGCGTCCGATGGTCCAACAATGGCCTGTACCTTGCCTCAGGTGGAGATGACAAACTGGTTATGGTGTGGAAGCGAGCAGCGTAAGCACACACACACACACACACACACACACACACAGCTGGGGGTTCGTTCATTCATTCATTCATTCATTCATTCATTCATTCATTCGTTTGTCTGTCCGTTTGAACAGGTTCATTGGTCCCAGCACAGTCTTTGGATCTAGCAGTAAGCTTGCCAATGTGGAGCAGTGGCGATGTGTGACCATTCTGAGAAATCACACTGGAGGTGAGCATGTCTAGTCACAATACCATCACATTGGAATAATGCAAACTTAAATATCCCAAAGAAACTGATCAGAAATGAATTTGCAAGTGTATTATCAATGCACAAGTGGACCTTTTATTTATTTATTTATTTATTTATGTGTGTGTGTGTGTTGCAGATGTAATGGATGTGGCCTGGTCACCTCATGATGTGATGTTGGCCTCCTGCAGTGTGGATAACACCATTGTGATCTGGAACGCACGTAAATTTCCAGGTGGGTTCACAGCAATGAGGCTCATTAACTACATTATATTTACATGGTTTGTGTAGTTGAGGTCCTTTTTTTAACAGCTGGCAGACCACAAAGTTTGGAAAGCTGGTAGATGCAAAGACAGTTGTGCAATTGCAATTGACTTCAAGCCTGTTTTTTCCTTTTCCCTCCCCAGAGATTATAACCGCCCTGAAGGGCCACACTGGTCTGGTGAAGGGGCTGACGTGGGACCCTGTTGGGAAGTACATCGCCTCCCAGGCAGACGACCGCAGCCTGAAGGTGTGGAGGACCATGGACTGGCAGCTGGAAACTAATATCACTAAGCCCTTCAATGAGGTGAGACTCAGGGCCATAGGGTTCAAGGGCTCTCATGTGTCGTGGTTTTGCATGACAATGGTGTCGGAGTTGTGTTCTGGAGCTCTGTTTATTTCTTTGTTATGTCTATCTGTTATGCAGAACAGCTTTGACAAAGAGGAGTTTGGCATACATTTCCTTTCGGTACTGATAATGAAGTGGAGCAATTCAAAATGCTTAGCCTTCTATGAAGTATAAAATGGTGGACATGTTTGTATATATTTGCTGTCCTACAAGGTGAATGGTCTGTTCAAGCTGGAGATTTGTCTGTGGAGTTCAACGATTTAGATTTTTATTTTTTTAATAATCGGTTTAGGTCCCTCTTTGCTCCTCTCTGTGCAAAGAATAGGCCGCCTTGAATATGGTTCCAGATGTAATTCCTGTATATAGTTTCAGATGTAATTCCTGTCTATTGTTCCAAATGTAATTCCTCTATATAGTTTCAGATGTAATTCCTGTATATTGTTCCGGATGTAATTCTGTAAATCATTTAACTGTGTTTTCTCCTTGTTCTTTGTTTCATTTGCAAATGGTTTAGTTGTGTGTTTTTATTTGTGTAGGTAATTACACCCAGTTAGGGATAAAAAAAGGGCCTTCTTTTCCGTTTACTTGGACACTGCAGTTTAATCCCCTCTGTGATTTCTCTCTCCCCTCCCCTCTCTCCAGTGTGGTGGGACCACTCACGTCCTCCGTCTCAGCTGGTCTCCCGACGGACAGTACCTAGTCTCCGCCCACGCCATGAACAACTCCGGCCCCACCGCCCAGATCATAGAGAGGGACGGCTGGAAGACCAACATGGACTTTGTTGGACACAGGAAGGCCGTAACCGTTGTGGTAAGACCAGCTGTTATTTTCGTCTCTTGTTCATGTCTTCCAGCTGCGTCTCGCATTAGCCTCACCATGTAGGCAGCTCCCTTTAGGCACTCACAGCTGTCTAAATATCAAATAAATAATGTTCCTAGAGACAAACTGATGCTGACAAGTCTGTCTCTCTTTTTTTTTTAAATCTTGAAGTTCACAGATCTTCTTCAAAGTAAGCCAAACCTCCCTGTTTATATCAGCCTGAACTTGAAGCTCTTCTTTCTTTTGCAGAAATTTAATCCCAAGATCTTTAAGAAGAAGCACAAGAACGGGAGTTCTCAGAAGGGGAGTGGGCCCTACTGCTGCTGTGCTGTGGGAAGCAAAGACCGCTCCCTCTCCGTATGGGTGAGGAGGACATACACAGACATACAGGAGTGTTGGACCACGCCATTATCATTGCATGATTGCATTATCTACGCACTTTATCACACGGCTGTTTCACCAAGATGTATTCATTATTTTATGAATAATAATCAATGAGCATTTTACCCTGACATGGTGATGTGGGTTAATTTGAAGTGAAGCGTGGCTTATTTGGTGTTAGGATTGAAGAATGAAAAGGTAAATTAATCACCTTGTTGTCTGTGTGTCTGTGTGTGTGTGTTCTTGGTTTTCAGTTGACCTCACTGAAACGGCCCCTGGTTGTGATCCATGACCTGTTTGACAAATCTATCATGGATATATCATGGTGAGTGTCCCCTGTGGCATTAAATAAGGGTGCTTTAGTACATACTTGTGTGTAACATACGTTAGTTTACTGTAATGCAGACGGCAAGTATATTCTTTTATTTTGTATTTTCTTTACTATATTCCTCTATTACTCTTCTCTCTTTTACTATGTGTCTTACCCGTTGACAAATCTCTCAATGGGACAGGACCTCTCAGATATGTTTTAGCGGTGCAATATGTTTAATAGCCCTTTGAATTACCAATGTGTATAAATTGTGCTATTTTAATAAATTTGCCTTGCATTGCCTTTCTCTGAGAACTTGTGCCATAGACCTTGATAACTAAAAGGTTGTATTCCGGTCACTGTAGAAATGACATCTATATTTAAAATATATGTTATTCTGTAACTGTAGGACATTGAATGGAATGGGAATCATGGTGTGCTCCATGGATGGCACTGTAGCATTCCTGAGTTTCAACCTGGATGAGCTTGGAGACCCGCTAAATGAAGAGGAAAAGGTATCATCATAATATCACTGGTTTATTTAAATTCTGACATGCATATATGAGCCACACGCATATAAAAGATTGAAGAAATTATAGATCTAGCTTAAATCCTTAAATGTAAACTTATACCTGGACAATTGCCTTTCTAGACAAGCAAAGCCATATGTGATTTAGTAGTTGTTAGTTCTTATTGCTTTTTTTTATATCTGTTGCTCTGCAGAACTCCATTCATCAGAACATCTATGGTAAGAGCTTGGCCATCACCAGCGTAGAGGCCCAGCTCTCCACCACCATCATAGAGAACCCAGAGATGCTGAAGTACCAGCCCGACAGACAAGCCGAACGGGCCAGCGCAGTCCTAGGCATTGGCCTTGAGACCCAGACCACCAAGCTCACCAACGTCGTCAACGGAGAGTCCCTGGAAGACATCCGCAAGGTAAGATATGACCCAGCGATGTGTGTGTGTGTAACGGAGAGTCCCTGGAAGACATCCCAGCGATGTTTCAGTGTGCCTCAAGTGAATTTGATGAATCGCTGTGCAAGTATTGGTGGCACATTATAGTGTTCCTATTTCCTGACATTGATCTGACCAATCACCATCTGATGTACATCGCACCATCATAAAACTATTATCTAAACATAGCTTGACATTAATTGCCATATTAGCTAACATGTTTTAATGAAGAGCATGTGTTTTTCTTTTTTTGGAGACCGTATAAGGACAGAGCTAAAATCAAAATGAAACAACCTTGAACTTGAACCCAAAGTTCTGTTGAATTGTGTTTTCTTGACAGAATCTGCTGAAGAAGCAGGTGGAGACCAGGACAGCAGATGGCCGGAGGAGGATTACCCCCTTGTGCATTGCGCAGCTTGACACAGGGTAAAACTTCAGAGATAGAGAGACAGAGACTGGATTAAATAGTTCAGACAAACCACCTCGGTAGGGCATTAATGACTGACCTTGTGAGTGGACTTGTACATATGTTGGTATATACCATATAAGGGCACACATCATAGGATTATCCTTCCTCAATAAACATGGGCTGTATTCTTTGAAGTAAATAACAGAAGGATTTTTCTGTAGAAGAGTCAGAAAAAGATCCGCAATTTCTCCTGTAGGGTTTCTTTTTAAGAAAAAAACAGTTTTGCCTGCAGTGTTGCTTGTCAATAAATAATTTAGGTTTGCACCTCAATACCTATCCGTTTGTTTGCTGTCTGCAATTAAGCCTGACAACCATTTACATTTAGTGTTTTGGCCTGTTCTTTTTATTATTATTATTTAATTTAAATCTTAGGAGACTTGGAGGATGAGGAAGGTAACATTGTTCCATAAATATGACCTACAAGGCCTTGGTTAAGGAAGAAGCGCCTTGAGACTATTTGATTGTTTTGGCACTATATACATATAATTTAATTGAATTTAGAGACCTCCTCATATTCACACTGGCCTGACCAATAGCCCCTCTGCTCTACCTGGTGTCCCTCCGGCATCATGATTTTGTCCATTTTCTTATTCTTCTGCACAGGGATTTCTCGCCGGCGCTGTTTAACAGCGTACCCATCCTGCCCGGCTCCTCCATGTCCAATCAGCTCACCCCGCAGCTCTCCTCCGAGTCCAACGCCTCCAACTCCCTGGGCCTGCGCCCCCTCCAGGACACCTCGCCAGGGAAGCCCTCCGAGGAGAACAAAGACGGGTAAGCACACACATGAAAGCAGGGGTTCTTCTACCTGGAAAACTCAACTCAACGTTAGTGGTAAACCTCCTATTAGAAGAGCCCTATGACTTCATTCCTCTAGCAAAACAAAGCCATAGGGCTCTTCTGTTAGGAGGTTTACCATTTCAACACGCTCCGAGTTAACGTACCCAGATTTGTCACTAAACCATGAACTTGGAAACAAACCCAGGAGTCCTTTAACTCTGCAAAAATATTCTATTCTTTCTCCAAGCGCATCTGACCAGTGTAAGGAAAAGGCTGTTGAATAGATAAATCAATTGGGTTCAGTTAATCTAGAGTGCCATTGATGTGTTGGGACAGTTTTCAAAGGAGGAGAAGGAGTGACAAGGATTGTACTGTCATCTTGTATATGAACATAAATACTTCTACTCATAAATGGAAACTGTGGAATGGAAATGGAAACTAAACCACAACTCCTCTCTCTCTCTCTCTCTCTCTCTCTCTCTCTCTCTCTCTCTCTCTCTGTTTCTGTCACTCTCTGTAGTGCCACCCCATCTACAAATTCCATTGGCATGAAGACCACCCTGTTCTCCCCTGCCGCCAAGATGGAGCCCATGAAGGCTCTGGACTCCAGGTTCACAGAGAGGTCAAAGGCCACGCCAGGGCTCACAATCACCTCTACCCCTGTAGGCATGTCCCCCCTAGACAAGTAAGTGTGTGTGTATAAACACTACGTTTAAGACGTGACCGAATTGAAAATACAGAATCGCCGTCAATGCTGGTTGGTGCTAATGCTATTCAACAGTGAGCACTTTGAGCTGAGTGTGTCTCTGTGTGTCTGTATGTGTGTCTGTGTCGTCAGAGCTAAAGACAGCAGCACTTTGAAGGAGTCCAAGTTGAAAGACGACACGAGCAGTGACAGCGAGGAGAAGATGGCCGTGAAGTCCTTCTCCATGCCCAAGAGGAAGGCGGAGATGGAGGGAGGTGAGGTGGTGGAGAAGCGGAGGAAAGGCCGGCCCAGGAAAGACAACAAAATGATGATGCCCATGTCACAGCCATTCCCGCAGGTAACCCGTCACAACCCAGCTTCCTTAAAGGCACTGTCCGCCAATCTGGCGAAAGATTGTTGCAATTGGAGTTCAGCAACCAATCAAAATACACCCTTCCGTGCTGCTTAAGCGACGTGTTTGAATGGCTGGAATGGTGTATGGCTCGGCCCAATCCACTTTTTAGAAACACTGTATGTTGTTTTGAGAGCACAGACAGAATGGACAGCTAGAGGACCGTGAGGGGCAACTTGTTTAATTTGACAAAGTGTATTGGATTGGAATCATGGACTACACATTTAACTAGAGCTACAATCATCAAGCTGTAGAAGCGGATGTTTCTCAGCTTCTCATTAACACTGTGATCTTTCTTGGGAATTGTGACCCGGGTGAACTAACCTGCTTGAGTACATTTTGTTATCCCATGATATTTCTGAAAAAAAATAGGTTATGCACCCACTTCAGGGATTGATTGGTTGTGTCTGCCTGTTTCCTCACAGACTCCAGTGGTGGTGGAGAAGGAGCCGTCTCGAGCAGCTGCTCCGCCTGCAGTGCTCCTTGCACTTCCCACCCCGGCGTCGCAGAAGTCTTTCACCCACCAGGTCAGCCCTGGGGCTCTGACAAGGGGTCTCCTGCTCTCCGCTCCCAAACATGGAGAACCTGTCTGTTCTGTGTCCTACGCTTTGCTAAGAGCCCTTCGGTCCTTGCACACCTGCACAATATGGTGACATGTAGTGCATTGTGGGACATGCGCTATGCCTAGTACCCCTCTGCAGTGGTTGTGAAAAACAAAGACTACTACATGGATTCAGCTTATTAGAGAAATAGGGGGGCACATTCGTATTGCGTGATTACCAACACATACAGTAGTTCAAGTGTGGTTAGTTAGACGGGCTTGGATTAGCTGAAATAGCAACTCCTTTAAAAAGTGTTCAAAGTGACCAGGGAAAAGTTTGACAGTTGTAGCTTCACTCTTTTTCACTATGCATATTGTGCAAAAACAAATTACTTAAACTTATCATTACATTCAAAACAGAACACAACTGAACACGGCTGTATGCAAGTATGCGTGTCTCTGTCAGCTGGTTTTTGAAGGTTCACTGATTATTTTGAGATATACCCAATACTTTCATTAATGTGATCTCCCCCCCCCCTCTCTCTCCTGAGCGCAGGTGAGTGCGGAGCCCTCGGTGTACCTGGAGGTGGAGAATGAGGCATCATCCGTGGCCGGGGTGCGTCTAAGCCAGCTGCGCTGCTCCAGGGATGGCCGCGAGTGGAACAGCCTCCTGCCCAGCCGCATACTCATCGCCGCCGGCAGCCTGTGAGTACTCGGGCGGGATGAGGGGGGATTCTGATGTGTGGTTGCATTAAAAGTACAGGCCAAAGGTACTGCCCAAAGGTTGTTGATATTTGAGCTCAACAGCCGATCAAATGACAGCCCTCCTGATTCCTTGCTAAAAGCGTGTATGGCTCGGTCTGAGCCACTCTGTGTCCAATTTACAGAGCCTGGACTGTGTGCGCACACACACACACACACACACACACACACACACACACACACACACACACACACACACACACACACACACTACGGACAGCTAGAGCACCGTGAGGAGCGATTTGCTGCCGAAAAAATTTGTTGGATTAGGATCGCGGACTGCACCTTTTAATAACTGCTTGATTTATGAATCTAGTTTAATATATGACATTAGCTCATTGATCAGGTGCCCAAATGAACTAATTCATCTTGATAAGCTTAAATTGCTCAGCATCCCATCTAATGTTTGAATGGATCTAGCCCACATGTGTTGCAGATTTGTGTTGGATGTGGGTGGAATTCATTCTAGTGTCAGATAATGTTGTATGGTATGTTCAGATCATTTCTGTCTTTCAGAGGTGTGATGAGTCTCTCTCTAAGATGTGTGCGAACAGGTGCTGGCCAAAAGTATCCAACGCTGTAGGGAACCCTGACTAGCTGTTAAGCAGTGTGCCTTCCACTTGGGGACCTGAAGTTCCATCCATGCAAATTGAAGTTACTGCATCATTATACTAAATTCTATTTAACAAATGAATCCTTCATCCCGTCAGATGAAGAGGCTTTCGTAAATCTGCCGTGTTTGGGATTTGAGACGCATTGCAGAGCTCTGAGGACTAGTCCCTGATGTCTCCTAATTGAGTCCGCAAACTCAAGGTGTCACTAAGAGCACTAACATAATCTCAGTGTGATTGCCAGTAATGACGCCGCGATTAATTAGTCGCAAAATGAATTGCGTGACACGTGAAGGTCTGATTGCGCAACACTTCCGCCGACACGACCGCTGAGAGCAGACCGTCCGCGCGTTTTAATTAGTTTAATATGTGGGTAAAGAGGTGTAATTGCATTCTGATGGCGAATGACTGATTTCGTGAGCCGGCTGAGGGAGACTGCCTCTTCATTTAGACGAAAGGGATTAAAGCGAACGCATGGTTTCAAGCGAAGGCTGAGATGCATGAGGTCACTCCCCAAATGTCTCTTTACGCCATTACAAATCGAATTTAGTTATTATAAAATGATTGTTGACTTGGAGGCTTTAAGTGAAATGTAGGGGGTTTGAAGAATATATTTGCACGATGAATGAGGAGTGCGTGTTAGATCACCTGAGTACACGACTTGATTGATACTGAGCAATGATTGCTTATCCTCTTTTGTATTTGTTTTCTGTGTGGATGGGTTTTTTCCTCTGTATTTTTTGCTTCGGGTTTTAATACGTCTTGAAATGACCTTTTTGTGGGTTTGCTTTTCACTGATAATAAAGAAAACTTAGTCAAAGTGTCTCTCTCTCTCCCTCCCTCTCCCCCTCTCTCTCTCTTTCTTTCTTTCTTTCTTTCTTTCTTTCTTTCTCTCTCTCCTTCCCTCTGCTCTTCCCTGCTGTTGTTCCCTTCAGTGAGGTGGTGGCAGTGGCGTGTGAGGACCGCACGCTGTCCGTCTTCTCCGCGTGCGGCCGGCGGCTCATCCCGTCCATCCTGCTGCCGGCGCCCGTCTCCAACCTGCACTGCTCCGGCTGGTTCGTCATGGTGCTGACGGCCGCCGCCACGCTGTCTGTCTGGTGAGGACCTCGCCGCTCGTGTCCAGCTGCACGATGAACACATGGGAAATGCATGAGCCATTGGGCCTGTGAAGGCTGTACAGTTGCCTGGTCATTTGTACATTCATATTAGTTATTATGAATTAATTAGTATTTTTATAGTACAAGTGAGGTGTGGGGTTTATCATTATTGAGGGCTGCTCAAGTGAGGGAGGGGAATACATAACCTTGGTGCTGGTGGTAGCACCTGGCTCCAACAGTTGAGCTTCTGCAATGTCGTGTGATTTATTATATTTTTCGACATCTGTATTCACTGCACAGTGTGAGTAATGTAACATTTCCCCCTAAAGATACACCTGGGGTTGTAATGCTGGTATATATATTATTATTGATTGATATTGATATTGAAAACCTCTGAAGTGCTTGCCATGGCTTTGGGCTTGTGCTCTTCTGTTGTACATTGGCATCATGGCACCCCTTCTTTTATTTAAATTTTTTTGAGATTATATTCACATTTGCATAAGGTTATTAAGGCATAAGGGGACTTCTCATTTAAATTATTTTGGTTGATAGGGTTTAACGTTATGTATTTCTCTGTTTATTTTCGGGTGCCGTCTTCCTGGTAGTCATATGTATTCAGACAGCCGGTTTCATTAATCGTTTTGTCCTTGGAAGGATCATCAAACAATACCTGCTGTGCAGTTTCAGTCTCTCACACTTCTGTTGCTTGCTGTGTGTTTTATTTGATACAGGGATGTGCAGAAACAGATGGCACTTGTCAAGAACGAATCCATGCTCACCATCCTCTCAGGTAAGTGACGGTCCAAAAGCTGAGCATTTAAATCTCCCTTGTTTGTTTTTTCCTTTGGTCCAAAGCAATACATCTTCATTTTGTGTAAGCCCATCAGTTGGCTTCTGACTTGTGGAAGGCTCCCAGTCCTATATTTAGCTACTATTCATGGGTTGGAATGGAGTTCTTATCCTTAGCATGGCACGCCAAGTAGCTTAACCTCCTCCTTAAAAAGGGCTTGTTTTGGAGGTGGGTGCTCACAAGGTGATGTGGAGGAATTGGACTGAATCTTTTGTGTCAGTTTGTTCATCCCACATATCTTTTCTTCTCCTCCTCGTTCTTTTCCTCCTCCTCCTCCTCTTCCTCTTCTGATCCCTCATTTCAGGCCCAGGCATCAGTGTCACGCAGTCTCTGCTCACCCAGCAGGGTGTCCCTGTGATTGGCCTGTCTACTGGGAAGTCCTACTGCTTCAGCTCCTCCCTGGGGACCTGGTAAGGCCTGGTCTCTTTCTCTTTATCTCTCTATCTCTCTCTCTCTCTCGACAGAGCCTTAAATAAAAAATGACGAGAGGCAGAAGCCAACTTGAAATCCCGTGAGCGCTTTGTGCTGTTCGTTGCCACCGTGAGGGAATGTTGTGAAATGTGCGTTGTGTTGGCTTCGCTGTAGCCTTGAGCGAGAGCAGTCTTAATTAGCAAGAATCTGTAATTCTGGTTCTTATATGGGTTCCTCATTCCACAATATCATGCGCCATCGATGCCGCAAGTGGAATTTCGGCTTGAGGGATCTTGAAATAGAATTACAAAAACAAGCCACATGTTTTATTACTTGGTCTAGTTGTCACAAAGTGGAAAACATTTTGTTTATGGTGTTGCTTCAGACCTGCCTTAGGTCGGTTAGAATACCAAATGTGTGAGTTTCCCTCCCTCTCTCTCTCTCTTTCTCTCTTTTACTCTCTCTCACACACACACTCTCACACTGTGTGTTCCCTCTCTCACACACACATACAATCACACACTGTGTGTTCCCTCTCAGGAATCTGATTGCTGACAAGCTGGACTCGCTTGTGCAGTGTGCCGACTTCAGGAACTGCCTGACTTCCCAGGATGCTCTGGGCTCCACGGGCCCTTTGGCCATCATGCAGGGCCGCAACATAAGGTACACGCACACGCACACGCACACGCACACGCACACGCACACTCTCTCTCTTTCTCTAACGCCTGAGCCCACCAGCTTTCAGGTTCACCTAATCACTTCAGTCTATGGATACCAGGGTCATGTGCAGGCATGTTCATGTATGTCTGAAAAGTAGGTTAAAGTGCCATTGTATATGTTTTATGCAGTGTGTTTGACACAGAAACCCATGATGGTATGTACATTCTGCAGATACATGTAAATACTTATTCAGGTTCTGACCATAAGTCTGTATGGTTTCTGTTCTCCCGCATGTCACCTGTGGCTGATGTGTGTGTGTGTGTGTGTGTGTGTGTGTGTGTGTGTGTGTGTGTGTGTGTGTGTGTGTGTGTGTGTGTGTGTGTGTGTGTGTGTGTGTGTGTGTGTGTGTGTGTGTGTGTGTGTGTGTGTGTGTCTTCAGTTTAATGTGTACATGTCACCATCCTCATATGTTTGACTTCAGGCTGACGTGTGTGTGTGTGTGTGTGTGTGTGTGTGTGTGTGTTTCCCCTGTCTGCAGCGCGGGTCGCATGGCCTCTAGACTGTCATCCACGCCCCATCACCTGCAGCAGGGCATGACCCTGGCCTTCCTGGAGAACCAGCTGGCGTCGACCCTCACCCTTGGCTCCGGACCAGAGTACCACCACTGGCTCATCGTCTACACTCGCTTCCTCGTCAACGAGGGTGAGCAACGCCTCCTGTGCAGAGGCTTTGGGCTTGGTAGAATGCTCTCGAACAACATAAAAACCTATAAAATAGAGCTTCATTTTATGTGTGTTTGAGAGAAAGAGAGACAGAGACAGTTTTAAACGTGTGTAATTCCTGCGTCTTGTGTATTTCAGGTTATGAGCAGCGGTTGCGTGAGCTGTGTAAAGACCTACTGGGACCAGTTCACAAATCCACCGGCAGCTCCTGGGAGCCCACTATCCTGGTGATGACCACAAGCTTTTCTCTTCCTTTTCCTCTTCTCTTTTTCTCAATTCACTGTTAGCGTGAAATCCAAAGTGACAATCTTAGTTTCTGAAGAAAAGAACCTTTTATTTCTGTCCTAATCTTTCATACTTAGCAGCGTCAGGCACCATCAGCGTTGCAAGAAAAATGTCAGCTTGAGGCATCTCCAGATATAATGACTAAAACAAGCCACATATTTCTGTTACTTGTGCTATTGTCATCTATGGTGTCTCTTTGGAGGTGCCTTAAGTGGGTTGTTGGAATACCAAATGTTTGAGAGGAAATGGCCAGCTGAGCCGCTGGTACCCATTGATGCCGTTTATCTTTACTGCCGTGCCTTGAGGTGGACTGATGCTTTACTCCTCCTTTCCTTCGTGTCCTGTGTTCCCCTCCAGGGCCGGCGGAAGAGGGATCTCCTGCACGAGGTTCTCCCAGTCATCGGACAGAACCTGCGCTTCCAGAGGCTCTTCACCGAGTACCAGGACCAGCTGGAGCTGCTCCGGAGCAAATAGCACTTTTTAGTTTTTTTCGGACGCTCCTTTTTTTTTTCCCCTCTAAAGAGTCTCGGAAACGAAAACCTGTTTCGCCCCGTGTTTGACGGCCTGGGCCAATCAGCCGGCAGACTGCCTGCATTTGGTGCTCTCTCCTGGGTTATGTGCCTCGTTCTCCAACCCCAAACCCCCACCCAGCCCCTGTTGCAGCCTCTGTTCCCCAACGGAAAGCACTGTCCAGAGGACGGTCACGAACCTGGTTCAAATGAATTCTCTCGATAGTAATAATGATGCTATTAATAATAATGATAATGACAAGAATGCTAAACTATGGTCATTTTCTTTTTTTTTTTTTTTTATTGTCTAATAAAATGTGTAAAAACAAAGTGGTGCCAATGATGTATAGAATGAGAGATGATGAGGAACCTCTGCTCAGATGATCCTATTTATGATGCACTGAGTGGACTCTGACAATCCCCCCCCCCCATGCTGTCATCAATCCCCCCTCTGTCCCTCCCTATACTCATCATCCTCATACCAACACCTGCCCCCCCGCCTCACAAAGACGGTCCTATACTCGCTAAGATGCCCCACGGAAACGGTCTGCGGCAGACATGAAAGCGATTTAGAGGTTGGGGAATTGAGTCCACTCTGAGCACCTGGTGATGCTCTGAGCCGTTGTCTTCAGCCGAAGGGAAAAAAAAGTCACCCCCACTGACCCCCCCCCCCCCTCTCATTTTTTTTGCCCCTCGAGGAATGAGAAGAACTAGAAGCACTATGACGGGACACTTGTGGACACTCGTGACGGCACTAATGGGGGGGAAGAGTCTTGTTCCCCGGAGCCCTTCGCTCCACTCTCTAACCCTCTCCTCTTTGTACAGCCTCTCTCTGTTAGACATTTGTAAATGTTTGTACAAGACATTTTCTGTTTTCTTTTTTTTTTTTTCAGTTTTCTATGAAATGGAGGCAAAGCTGCAGCTAGGAAAAAAATAAACAATTGACCAATGTTATGGCCTCTGCTTTGATGCTGCTATATGTGCTTTGATACTGTATGTGTGCATTACTTCAAGTCACCCTGCAGGATAACCCCTCACTGTCATGGCTGAGGAGTCGTGACAGAACTCTGTGGCGGAGAGGTTGGTTTCCGTTTTCAGTAAGCTTATTTTGAGGAGGGCTAATTCAATAGAATGGCAGGAGTAGCCTACTGCTAGGTGCAGCATATTGACGTGGCTTATGAGAACTCTTTAACAACGGGTTGTTCAATTAAGCTGTAATTGGCACTTGTTAGATACCAGATGGCGCTAACTCGTTGAGAACACAGAAGTAGTTCTTCAATGGATTGTTGATGATTGTTGGCTGATTATCTTTGTCTTTTGAAGACGGGATAGTGCTGCTTGATCGGCCAGTTGCTATTGGCTGCTAGAACGGGGTGTTTGCTAGCTTCTGTGGCTATGTGTTTGGCCATGCCTCCTTTTCCTGAATAGCCACAAATGCTTACCAAAATATTACGCTCATTCTCCCATGAAGATTCAAAGTGAGATGATTAATAGATGGAAAATGTAAAAAAGGTGTGAAGAGAGACACTAAGAGAAAGGAGGTAACACTTGTATCTTCACTATAAAGACCTGCCCACAATACCATAATCATCTTTCTAACTAAACTGAACTGATTCATTTCCCTAGGCCTTACACCACACAGGTGTTCAATCATGGGTCTTTTGTTGTGTCTAGTTCTCAGATTAATTTGTCTGTGATTTCCTCCACAAACTCCTCCCTATTCATCTGAGTGATACGAAATGTTAAGAAGAAACTTCTAGTGATCCAAAAGATGATTGATGAAATTTCCAGTGTTACTGGTGATTTTCTCATGCTAAATAAAGTAACGGATTTGGGAAAGAAAACGTATGACCAGCTGTGGCATACAAGTTGGAGAAACATAATTGATTGGAAGTTTAACTGGTCCCTGGTTCTGTCAATATGTCCATTTTAAATAGAAACGTGTAAATGGTATTGCCGATTTAGATTTCTGAAACCTTTGATCTATGCGGTCTATTTGGTTTGATTCTCGCTGGTGACCACGGGAGGGCAGTAGAGAGCCATGCTTGTGTCTGGGGCACATTGAGCTGCTCAGGACAATGCTGAGCCATCCCACACTCAGGCAAGGACTCCATGACAAGGTCAGTAAAGGCTGGCTCACCTGTCAATAACGTGGAAGCGAGTGTATGCATGAGGGTGAGCGTTCCTGTTTTCCGGAACACCTGCAGCGATTGCTGTTCTTTGAATAATTCATCCTCCCGAACGTGCTAAAAATAACCGCGTCTGGAAATTAGGCAGCGACTTCTGCACAACCATCAGAATTTGAATCTTAAAAAAATTATAAAAGGATTTTGACTTATGATTCTGGGCCTTGGTCCATCATTTCTAAAAGAAATGTCGATTTAAATACCCCCTTTACATACACACTCTGACCATGTGTGGTCGATATCCAGCAGTGGACTGATTTAATCATTATTATCACAGTTGTACCTCAACGTTAACAGTATAAATATTTTCCTGACTACCAGAAACAATGACTACATTAAGACATGAATAGATGCATGATTGACGTGTGCAATGAAGTTCTATGAGGTCACATAGTGGCAGGCCCACCACTGAATCGCTCCTCAACACCAATAGCCAACACCCTTGACTGTTATCCACTCTGACACACACACACACACACACACACAGACAAACACACACACACAAACACACAGTTATCTGAGATACCACCGGCATTCCCACAGATCAATAAGGACCAAATGCTGACTTTGCTATAAAAATAGATTGTGACATAAAAAGAAGTAGGGTATGTCTCTCCATCCAGCAGTAAACTGGACAATTCTAAGCTTTGTAACTCCTGACAGGGGGGGGGGGGCAAATCCCTAGCAATATAGACTGAATCAGACTGCATCCCATCTGCATTACATTAGAAAATGTTGCTGACTTCAAATATGGGGTTTATGGGATTCACTGCAAGGATCAGGGATTTGGATGGTTTTGATGCCTGATCAGTCTTGATCAGTGAAAACACTAGGTAACACGTTTGACTGCTGACCAGAGGTGTGTCAGTTTTCCAAAATAAGATGGATTATCTTTGAGGCAGTTTTGTCCTGTGGACAGTTCTTCCATTCAGCCCCAACAGAAGGCCTTAAAGCCACATCAGCCTGCCGCATAGGGTGGAGAGAGGAAGGCGTGTGAGGGATACAGGAGATCCTTGCAGGGCAACACTGCTTTCTGTAACACAAGAGCAAGGTCTGTGTAATCACGACTGGATTAGCAAAGCCAGATGGCCAGTCTGCCTTCTACCCCACTCTCATCCGAGAACCCCACTCACATCCGAGAACCCCACTCACATCCGAGAACCCCACTCACATCCGAGAACCCCACTCACATCCGAGAACCCCACTCTCATCCGAGAACCCCACTCTCATCCGAGAACCCCACTCTCATCCGAGAACCCCACTCACATCCGAGAACCCCACTCACATCCGAGAACCCCACTCTCAGTCTTCAAATCTCACACGTCCCTAACTGCATTTCACCTTGCCCACCACAACATTCACAGTTTACAAACATAAACAATGAATTACTATTTATATACATTTTATTTACTGCGTTCTAGCATCTGTCCTGCATTGCATCATTTCCCATGTTGGTGGTTAGTGAGTGTAAATTCCAACATTCTCCTTATTTTCTCCTTATTTAAAAAAAAAGAAAAAAAGAAAACGCTCTTGAGCGTTTCAGTGTGAATTACTTCCCCTTCACCGTCAGGAACAACTGTTCCCGAAGCCGGCACATGGCTGCATGCACCGGCGGCTGAGCACCTGAGCGTTTCTCTACAGCCTCTTCAGAGCGCGGAAAAACAGCCCTGACAGGCATGAGATCACACGCCCTGCCCTGCGCTCGCAGTCTCTGGGGGGGCTCTTTCTCCGACCGAGCAGGAGAGGGGAAGATGGGACCGCCTGGAGGCGAGACACAGCTGCTCTCACCACATTTGCCTTTATTTATTTTAACTTTACCTTTATTTAGGCTCAGCCGTCCACTGGGACTCTGGGTAAGGCTGTGTTGTGCAGGAGGCTCTCTCTATCTATTCTCTCTATCTCACTCTCATTCCCCATTTCCCCTCTATTATTCTCTCATTCTCTCTCTCTCTCTCGCTCTCTCTCTTGTTTCGGGATGGACCATTAAGGCTGTCGGCCGGTGTCGTGGAGGATACTGATGGGCCTGTGAATGGCCATTTGACGAGATGATGCAAGGATTGCTTTTGAGTTCCACTGTTTCCACTCAAGCGAGGAGGATGTGCTTTAGACAGCCATCCTCTCTCCAGCCTGGACATGTTTAATGTGCTAAACTCACACTTCCTCTCATCAACACTAAAAAAATGAATCTTGATTTTTTTATCTGGTTCACGTGTTTTTTTTTGCCATTTAACCATAGTGCTTTTGATGGATATTGCTGTGTATCATCAAGGAACGTAATAATCCAATCAGTTGTGATGGAATGGGTTGGAATAAGATAGCAGACTGCAAAGTTGGAGGAGAATAATGTGCCTGTGTGGGTGATGACTGCTGACTATGACAGGAAGAAAGAAAAAAAGAGAAAGCAAGAGAGAGAACGGGGGGTGAAGGAGAGAAAGGAGTGTGGGAGAAAGGGAGCCGAAAACAAGAGAGAGCCGTGCAAATGGATGGGACACCCAGTGATGTCTCACCATGACTGGCAGGCTGCACAGCCTAATTTACCAGCCTACGCCCCCCAACACACACACACACACACCCACACACACACACACACACCACACACACACGCACACACGCACACACACACACACACACACACACACACACACACAAAGGCATACCGACACACTTGCATATTTCAGCCAAACACAAAAAAAAGCTTCTCTATTTGCAGTCAGTGTCCCTCTCCATTTGTCCTCTCGCCGGATTGATGAGGGCCGCAGTGACAGCTCACTCACTCATACAACAGATGTGTTGTCAAGGAAACAAGTGTGGTAAAACTGAAAAAGACACAGACTGAAAGAAAAAAGCAAAGAGGGAAAAATGAAAAAAGAAATATAAAAAGAAAGAAATCACAAACAGCCCCATATTCAGTCATGGCCATATTTAAGTAGTATGCTACACGTACTAACACATAAGCTAACTGCCTGTCTTTGTTCTACATGAATACAAGCGCATTTCTGTAGATCTGACAATGAAGCTTAACATTTCACATTTATTTCCAATAAATATGGTTGTGACTGCAGTAACACAGAGGCATTGCAGTCCCACAGTAGGTCATATTCTTAGACGGTTTTGGAAAATTGTGAGAATCCAAAAGCATGCCGCAACCTCTTGTGGAACGTGCTCACCCAAGCGCTCACGTAGGTTGTTTCGACATGTGTTTAGGCCGTGTGGAAATGTGACGCACAGCTTGCTGAGCACCAATCTGAGGCCTTTTAATTTGGTTGCAAATTGTCTCAATCATTTGCTGCGCCCCCCCCCCCCCCCTGCCTTGGGCCATTTCCATTAAAGTGCAGCTTGAAACCATATTGTGACACCGTAATCATAATTATAACAACATTTCAACTTTTGATTTTATGGTAGTTTTACAAAAAAATTGAGTTTTTCCCCTCCCTTCAGCCAAGCTTTTTCATATTTCATATTTTCAGTCTGGATTTCAGCAGTGTTTGTAATACCACTGTAGCGCCCCATCAGTGTAATTCATATTTTAGTGAAATGACTGCAATCTTGATAATCTAATAAAACTAAACACATGCAATGTTTGTTTGACCTTGACCAGAATCACAGTGCAAACCTAATCCTCTTAGTTTAATGGCAAATGATTACATCCTATGGCCACATTAACACTGATCTCGTTTAAATTAGTTATTTATCAGTCTGCAGACTATGCAATGAAGTCCCTGTGCTGAGGAGATCGAAACATCTTGTTATTCACTGTGGAAAAAAATCTGTTTTGACTGAAGCCTTCCAACCTGGATAGTGATCAATCCAAAGCCATTGGGGTCTTTCCAGTGAAGGCATTTTAGGCAGACGACAGTCATCACACAGGTTCTGTTCTGAGGCTTAGAGAAATGTTGTCATCAAATCCCAAAACCATGATATAGTTGAACAAATACATGGGAGAGATTTCTGACAACTGTGATACATCGATTAAGAATAAAAGGAAGCTTGCTTATGAGGGTTTTCTTTTTGTAGAATACCTTCATGAATACACTAAAGGGATTTCTTTCTCATTAAGAAGACATTATTATCTTCAATAAGAAGCCTAATGAATTCTGAATAAACTAAGATGCTTGAACATAGGGCTACATTTTGATATTGACAGTCACATGGTATTAGCTGTGGTCAACTTGTGGCATTTTGTGATAATACAAACATTATCACAGAAAGTTCTTAAGCAGACACATTTTGTGTCTCAGTGATGGTATATTTCATATACCTATATATTTAGTATGTACAGATTGTATATTTATTTGAAAGAAAGTCACAATGACAGTTACTGTCACAATGACATCTATGCCACAAAGAAACCGATCAAGCACCCAAATAGGCCAGATATACTTTTCACTGTAAGACATAGCTATGAGATTATTATAGAATAATGGCCATGTAAAGTGCTGTTATACAATTCAAAGCCAAGCTTTTCCCCCAACCCCAGCTAATTATCTTTGTTTTCCTTTTTGGAAATTGAACAGCTTCCGGCAGTCTAAATGAGCTGGGGTGCACAATGTCTCCCCGTTTAACCCTGGATGTGCGGTTTGTGATTTAAAAACAGTCCTTTTTATGATGTGTTAGTGCAATGTGCCTGCTCCATCTTAACCTTAAAACCAGTCATTTAGTGATGTGTAAGTGCAACCTGCCCTGTCTCTTGTTTGTATTCTTCAGTCTTTCTTTTCCCACTTAGATTCTCAGAGCAGACGCAGTCAATTGAATTGTTTACACATTTGAATCATCTAAACAGTGACAAAAGCACTTTTGTTGTCATGCATTTGGCACAAGACTTAATGTGGATTACAAGGCCGCAAATGCCATGTGGGGAAGGGGAACTTTAGGGTGCGTACTATGAATGAAGACTGGTGAACCTTAAATGGAAAGTGGGTGACCCCAGTCCAGCCTCTCACCATTAAAGTGAATTTCTGTTTGCTCCACCATCCCCCAAAAGATGAGACCCAAGCAATGACATCCTTCTCAAGGTTGAAAACAAGAGAGGCTGTTATTTCTTAGCATTGTCAGTGGCAGTTGTGACACTGTAAATCCTCAGAGGGGAATGATTTAGGTAGGATATATCAAACAGCCTAAGCCTCAGGGAAAACGCCTTCACCCCCCCCCCCAACTGTCCTCTGACAGGGCTACATAACACACAACAGCTACAAGGAGAGTGTGTTGTTGGGGGGTGCAATGTGTTTGGAGCCCGTTCAGCCACATCTAACGGGACCTTGTCAGCCAAATGAAATCAAACAACAGCACAGAGCCTTGTGGCAGCGTTCATCTAAACGTGAACAACGACATTCCCTCCGTCACCATCACATTTGACAGCTAATCCCACAGCTTTCCCAGTTAAGCTGAAGTGGACGCAGCACCCTCCGAGGCATCATTCCAAGTCCCGTTTCCAGGCAGGGATTTTGGTGTGGAGCGGAAAGCTGTTCTATTTATTTATTTTGTCTATTTTAAATTATTTTCTTTTAGCAGTGAGAGTGTGGGTGGCCACCGATGTTCCTGAGGCCTGCAAGTGTAAATAGAGACTACTGTGAGGATCTGTGAAGAGCGTCTGTGTGTCTGTGTGTCTGTGTGTCTGTTTGTCCGCCTGTCAGCAGCCCCACGCCGTTGCACACACTCGCACAATCTGTGCGCCGGTCTGCTCAGTGGTGATGGCATTTTTTTGGGGGGGAAGACAGCTTTCTGCTGTCGATTCTGTTCACCATTTTGGCAGTTGCAGGCACGTGTTCCATGGGAGTCTAGCTTTGTTGCCATATGTAATATTTCACTAAGACTAGGAAGGAATAAAGAAAGAGAACTACAGTAATCAGGAAATATTGACTTTGTCAACTGAGTTGAATACAAATTGAATGTAAGCTCAAGACATTCCTCCAAAATATAAGAGAAGAGAGATGTGGCTGTGATGTGGATGGAAAAAGATTCCCACACATGGGTCATACTGCTAGGCTGATAGTCAATGCATTTCATGATGTCATCACCACACATGGGTCGTACTGCTAGGCTTATGGTCAATGCATATTTTGTTTCATGAATGCCTTTATTATTATTATAGCAATTAAGCACTTCATGGCGTACTGTGATGGAGCCACCCCACTCACTAAGGTGAATATACTGTGATTACATGGCAACTGAAATACATATGAAAATGCCATCAAGCACACAGAGGGCTGCCCTTCCCCGTGTACCTTTGGCAGGTCTGCCTGGCTGTTGTCATCTGCTGAAAGGCCAAGTAATGGTGTGTTTTGGAGGCTTTTTCTAGATGCTCCTACTCAGAAATGCAATATTCATTGCAACTCGTCATTCCCTGAGTCCTATTACGCCTGCCAATTTATCTTTTTTTACAATTTGCATCCTAGAATATTGAGAAATCATTCACGTTTCTTTGCGTGTCCAGAATAGCAATGCAGTGGGCTCCGATCACACATAACTTGTGAAAACGGAGACTGACTATTTGTGACTCACACTTTGGTGCCGATGCTTATGAAATAAAACTTAAGGGATTTTCACCCTTTTCATGACAGTCACTGAAGAAATGCTGCAATTTTAGACCACTGTTTTTGTCTGATGATGATTGTGAGCTCTCGGCACATTGTACCACCACAACCCCCCCACCCCCCCACCCCCCTCCAAAAAAAAGAAATATGAGGACACGCTCATACATCAGGAACCCCTGCTCGTTCCTGTCATTGCATTCTCAAATGAATAAAAAAAAAAGAAAACAAAAGAAACATGAGTCACCAATTTGAAGCGAACCACGTGGGCAGTCACACACAAAACACCCACTGCATGCAGTGCCCCCCCAACCCCACCCCCACCCAGCAGCTAATCAGCAGAATGGAGGATGAGCATTCAAATGCAATCACACTCAATTATCCCATGTGCCGAGTTCTGCTGGAACTCGCTGATGAGCAATCTTAGTCACCAGCCCACAACAAACAAACAGTGCCAATTGACACCCTGTCTGTCCACGGATCTCTGGCGCCGCAGCGCACAGACCTATCAGTAATCACAGGGAGCACAGATCCATCATGTGGATGCTGGTGAGTGGGGGGAGTTACAGCCGGGAATTGGGCCGGGAATTGGTCAGAAAAGGAGGGAGATGGTTCGGGAAAGAGAGCAGGAGCCTGTTTTTAATTAAATACGAAAAAAGATAAACAGGTAAAACTGAATAAAAAATGCATATTGGCAGATCTGCAGTTGCTGATCCACATTTTTCCCATCAGTGTGTTCTCAAGTTCAGTCCGTGATGCTAATCCTTGCTAATCCGATGCTAGTTGAATTCAGTCAATTGCTCCTCACGATCCTCTAGCAGTCCATTCTGTATATGTGCTTAAAGAAACTCAGAAGTTCATTCACAATCTTGGCTCTTTAAATGGGAAACAAAGAAAGTAGCTCAGACCAAACAACACTTTGCTTCAGTACAGGAAGGGTGTAATGTGATTGTTGAGCTAAAATATCAACAAACTTTTACCAGAATCGCAGACCTCACCTTGCCCAAAAAACATACTTCCTAAACAATACCTTCATAACATCTCCTTTCTTTGAATTCTCTGAATATTAATCGCTGAATGCTAAGCATCCTTAATGATGTGCTGTAGAGAATTACCATGCCAGCAATTCAGAATTCAGAGATTTTGACCATCCCACTCATGCCCTCTCATTCACATCGCACAGGCCCCAGTGCTGTTGTTCTGTTTAACGGAAACATCTCCCTGACCCACATCCTGCTTTGCATGTGATCTACAATTACCGCTGCTCCGACCCCAGAAAGGGATGGGATTTTGAATTGAATTATTTTAGTTGGTTTCCCCAGTGCTGTAGCGAACTAGGACACACAGCAGATACATCACAGGTTCTAAAAACATTAGGAGTGTAAAGGGGGAATGGTTACTAGTCACTGTGCACTGATATAGGGATTGTTGTACTGTAATAAAAATGACCTTTATCACAAAAAAGCTGTATTTTGTACCTCCAGTCTATAAAACTTGGCGATAGATACTGTGAGTCTAGCCTTTGCTTCTCGACAGAAAGTTTGGGTTTCTAATTGAATCTGTTCCTTGGGTGTCACATCTTCATAGGCAAACAGGGGAACAGGTGAACTGTGGCTCCCTGCTCAAGTCATGTCGACAGGGACTGATAAGCCTGATCTTCCAAGAGCCGGAGTGATCAAAGCTTTATTTATTTACTCTTGAAGTGTTTACGACGAGGCCTACTTTTTTACAGCGTTGGTACAGCAGTAAAGGACATAAATTATGCTGGGGAGAAAAAGTGGTGTTTCTAACGGAATCCTGCAAACGTCTTAGGTGAGGCTTGCATGCATGTGGGATGTGTAGGAATCCACTATGTTGCAGAGAAATACAGTCCTGTGGCCTGATAGGTTCACCTAGACACCCAGTCAATAGACATCCAACATAATCAACTTCTGAATGCCATTCAGTAAGAGGAATGATACACACAAACACACACACAATGAAGAAGCACACGCACACACACACACACACACACACACACACAGAGAGACACACACACACAATGAAGAAGCACACGCACACACACACGCACACTGAAATCAGAAATGATATGTGTTGATATGCTGTGTTTGCCAGTTTCTCTGTAAAATTGTCACCGCTCTCTCTGACCTTATTGTGCTACCAATCTTACCAAAGGCATACTTGTGTCATCATCATTATCAATCATCAATCACCACTTCCGAGGGTCGCTTTACTGCAACAGTTCAAGTAGAACCCCCCACCCACACACCCACACAAACAAAAAGTCCATGTTTTTGAGCTCTAACTAACTGAGCAACACATAATAGCTTCCTCTGAATCCAAGGTCTAGTTTCGAGTGTCGCATTCCCCTGCAGTCAAAGGCAAGGCGAGGCCCAGGTGCAGCACGATGGCTCCCTGAGCCTCAGCCATTTCATTTGCCTCATTGGTGATTCAGCACGAACAGGAAGGACCGCAGGTAAAGGGGGAAAAGAGGGAGAGAGAGGAGTGTGTGTGTGTGTGTGTGTGTGTGGGGGGGGGGGGGGTTGCTTTTCCTTGCCTGAGTCTAAATAGAATAAGCATGAAGAAATGTATAATCTGGATAGCATGTAGGACCCAGCGCAACACAAATCTCTAAATACGCTATGAGTGCCTGCCTGTTTGCATTTCAAGGGATTTGCACTTTAATATATTTTTCCCGCACTAATGTAATATTCAGTGACATTAATTCTTCCAGGGAGAAATCAACACATTTTACGTGTAGGTATACTCAATATTTGCATGAATTTTAATCTCAAAGTGGGTCTCAAAAGCACTTGTCGGACCATGTATCAGGAATTAGAGTAAAAGTTGAACTATTGGGCAAAAGTTTGAGTTCTCTGTGAGTAGAGTGATAACACACAGTGTATCATATCTAAATATAGATTTGGAAACTGTGTGAGAGGTGAAGGTGAACATAAATTCTTTAATAAATAATGATAAACAATTTTCCATTATTATGCTAGAAAAATATACGGTGGAAAAACACTAAAATAGTATTTTATGATGCAAGGGTCATGCAATTCCAAGGTTGGTGAAATATGTCCCCGTGTTGATTCAGGACACAGGAATGTTGACCTTAAATAACGATCTGAATGATTACAAATCACAAAAAAAAAATCTCCATTTCCTTATTACCTCCGCCAAGGAGGTTATGTTTTGGTGCGGTTTTTTTGTCTGTCTGTCAGCGGGATTAGGGGAGAAAAAAACACCTGCCTGATTTTCATGAAATGCAGTAGACATGTGCAGCGTAGGCTAAGGAATAACCCATTAACTTTTGGAGCGGATCCAAATCACAGGGCGGATCCACGAATTTAGTTTCACTTTCGTTAACATTGCGCGATAGGGCATTTGGCCTTGGCGCAGGTCTGCGCTCTCTCCGAGTGCCCTTCTAGCTGCCATTATGAATCCATTCCAGTGCCAATTTAAAAAAAAAAAAATCCTATTCTGTGTTAAGCAGATGTATTGACCCATAATTCCAGGCCTCACACTCCCCTGTCTAAATGCAGCACAACATGAAGTGAAATAGTTTTGCCATTAAATTAGACTGCACTCCATGGATTCTATAATCGTACAGTGACTATTAGCGGAGTTCCTTTTCTATCACCTGGGGCTGTGGAAGATTTGAGGCCCCCATTCCGCCCGCATGACACCTGATGAAAGGGTGGATATAGGGGTGACACATGTGCTTGATGGCCACACAGTAAATTGCACGTTGCTACAAGAAAGACCTATTAAGGACCAGTGGTTTGTTAGGTGCACAATAGTGGAGCTTTCTCTGTTTCAAGGACGGGGAATGGGGACACATACACACGTACACACACACACACACACACACACACACACAGCTGGACCGGGACACAGATGAAAAATCAATGAAACAAGTTTTCTGTAATTGAATGCGAGATTCTCTTCTGGCAATGACTTGGGAGAATCTATGGCGGTAATCAATATAAGTGCTGTTACGTAAAACCTCTTAGGCTCTAATTTGGGAGCGAGGGACCGTGGGGGCCATGCAGGGCCGAGGGTGGGGGTTGGGGGGGCCCCGGGGTGAGAGAGGCTACCGGGGGAAGCTCTCACCATCGCACCTTTATCCCACTAACTGGATTTCCACAGGAACCTCTATTTTCTTAAGCTGAAGACAATATACTTACAGGAGGCATTTCATTTCACTGCTCGCCTTCCTGTGTACAGGGCTAAGTCTGAGGGGAGGGGAAGAGTCCAGAGAGGGACAAAAGGCCACAATGTGTTCAAAGTTGACCCCTATGCTAAAAACAAACCAAAGGCAAATGGAAGGTGCTAGAAGGATTCTGGGCTTTTGTCCTTTATTCACACCTCAATCAGTTTGTTTTTAATTGTTCTTTATAGTGCTTTATGTGTGTTGTTTTACAGTCAGGTCTGTCTTGTGCTGCCTTGTGTAACTTCCGTTAGATGCTTGGTGCCACTGAGGATAGGATTGGGGCACTTGGGGCTGTAATGTCATGCGTACCTGTCAGGCTTTCTCGCTTAGCCCACTCTGAATATGAGCATGCATAAAACTTTGGTGTTGAAAGAGGCCGGAAATCTCTCTGATGGGGGAAAGAATTTCCAATGAAACACATCTAAATATGAGGCCACGCAAACATCAAACCTGGAACTTTTAGGTACTATTGCTATCAAATGAATAATATATATATATATATATATATATATATTTCTCTGTAGTGTTTTCTGTTAACTTTTAAGTAAAGTACTTAGATAATATCTATGAGGCCCCCCGTATCTTAATAACATTTCTGCCTGGTTGGAAATGTCCTTGAGTGCTTACTGAGTTGTCAGTTGTGATGACTGTTGATCTTCCAATGACTGATCTAGCACAATTGTTCACATCCTCTCCAAAAGTGAGTAAAATATACACAAAATGTAACAAGTTTACATTTATATTCTGTCGTTTAGCTTGACTTCGTCTCTGTCAGTAGCCTATTAGGGCCCTGTGTTCAATTCCAAGGGAGCTCACATGCTCATAATATGGATAAAGTAGGCCAACCCTTATGATATCGCTTTGGATTAAAGCATGTGATTGATGAAACAATGCATATTCGTCATCCTAGAGTTCCATCTATAAGCTTTTATAGTTTTTGTTTAATGTGTGGTTGGCTCAGTCTATTTAACTCCAGCACATTTTCAATCACCTCGCTCGATTTGGTGGTGAAATTTCTCCGGTCAGTGGTCACACTCACAGGCTCTTCCGTCACGTTTATGCAGCAGACGTATAAGTTTAGCTGGAGTCAACAGGTACTGAGAAGAGGATCAGCATGCAATCAGTTCCAGCTCAATGGCGTGGGGATAAGCCGACTATGTTTTCCCTTTGTGCTCGTCGCACTCTGCTACACAGTCTCACACTGAGAGAAACAACATACACTTCCACGAGTCGGTCTCATTTTATGATCAAATGATCCCTTTTCCGACGAGGAAGATACGATGTCAGAATCTAAAACATTCTATGCGGAGCTTTCCGTGAATACATATTAATTGAGTTTTCCTGGCACAAGAGGGAGGTAGAGAGCCACAGAATCTTGGCACGGAAGAGAAGACATTAGAATGCAAATTGCGATTTTAATATTTACTTTAGAAAGCAGGGCAACCAGAGACACTGATTTCATGTATTCATAACTAATACTTCTTTTTTGGGTTCAGTCCCTATTGGATGCACTGGGATAATGGATGCCAACGAGGAACCAGCATGACCAAAAACTAATTTCAGTGGCATCACCAGTAAAAAAAATCCTGAAGCCACATCATTTCAGCCTAGCATGTGTGTGTGGAACTACCAGACCTCTGACTGTGCTGATTCTGAGTCCAAGCAACCGGCTGTGTGAGTGTCAGAGGTGTTACTATAGGAACACCTGTTCTCTAATACTTATCTCTGCAGCATTTTTCATGGTGTCCTGTGCTGTGGCCTTGCACACATTATTCTGTCTTTCAATGGAGTCAGCAACAAAAGTGAGAGCAGTCAATCCACTATTTAAGTTCAGGAAATGTAACATTTTGTTCAGAAAATGTAATATCTTTCAAAAGAAAGTCCCTCAAGAATGTTTTTACAAAATGATGTATTAAAGCAAGGTGATTGAATGTTAAGAGAGTAAATGGTGTCATAAGTTTGATTCCAAACCCCAGCTCGTACTCTTGGATTAAAGTTCTGCAGCACTGACCACTGCAGCCTTTGAGATCTCTGTCAGACATCATGAGAGAGTGCTAAACAGTTAATGATCAGAGAAAGATAGGTGTAACATATTACAAAAGCTTTGTTACACTGTCAAGATAGCTTTCAGTACAGTGTAACACATACGTACATTATCAATCAACAACTGAGCCCAACCCTGGTGGTAGAAGTCTTCTCATGATTCTTTTAGCAATTTTTTTGGCTTAAAACTTGCTTTGTAGTGTACTTAGTATCCTTCACAGTACTCTACAGTGTTCTGACATAGCCCTTGTTACAGTGTCAGAACAGTGCTAATTAGGTTTTAGTGTGGTATTAAGGGTCATGCTGATTCAAGAGCAACATTCAAGAACATGAACACTCAAGAGCACAGAGTCAAGGGGCTCAACCTGACAATCACCCAATTATCCACTGGATCTCCTGAGCTCCCATTTCAACAGCATCGAATTTCACTAATCAGACCTCAAACCTGACGTGGTCTTCAGATTCAGGGACCACCGACGCGGCAGAGCCACTGGCATCTCACACACACACACTTTCTCTCCCTCTCCCAGTCTCACACACACACACACTCTGAGCTGCTGTGATGGCATTAACCCTTTTCTGTTCAGCCCCCATACACACACACACACACGCGGCGAATGCGCGGCTCCGAGCTGCTGGGCTTTTTTTATTAGCCTGGCTCCACTGCGGCCCGCTGTCGGTGTGATTAGCCGCCGAGCGCACCGGCTTTGGGTGGGATTTAATTGTAATTATCAGAGGATTCGGACTGCTTGGCAGACTGTCCTGTCGGAGGGGGCGAGTAGGGAAGTTGGGGGGTTGTGGGCAAGAGGGTTGAATTGGGGTGGGGTGGGGGGGTGGGCGGCGGTGTTGGAGGATGAGGCCTCACATGTAGCGCATTTCAACTAGTCATAAAAACAGACACTAAAAGCCCCCATGCTTTCATATATGTCTCACATAGGCATTATTAATGGGGGTGCGGGGGGGGGGTATTAGTATCATGATGCCTATGAAGCTGTAATTAAACCATTAGAAGTGGTCTCCGGGTTTATTAGCGTTAGCTTTTTTGCCTTGCTCAGCAGGTTTAGTGAGCCAGTTTATGTCAGTGGCATTACATCTTGACTGCATTTTATCTCTGTAAATGAATACAGTAATTTATGAGGGGGTCAAGTTCACCACGGTGACCGGAATGGGAAATTATGAAAGCCGGAAAGAGGCCCATCGACAGCGCACATGACCGAGTTGAAGCTGCTTATGAAAACGTCTCACGTTTGCATACAAAACGCTGGGAGAGAAAACATTTTGGCGCCGCAGTTCAGCGAGGACTCATTTTTTGAACCGATTGCAGTTATGGTTCAGAAATGCAGAACAGTTCTTCACCTGCTTACACTGTAACAGCCCATTTGTGACAATGATAGTTCCTGAGTGGCCATTAAAAATGGGGGGGGGGGGGGGGGAGATGGGGGGATGGGGAGGAACATCATTTAAATTGGCCGATTCTTATCAAGTCTTCCTAATTACTTCTGCATTCCTCTCACCTTCTCTCCTCCAGCAATGTGATATTTCCGATTCGGTCCCCGCCATAGCAGAGGTAGACGACTACAGAAGCTGCCTGTCATCAAAGTGGCCCCACGGCCTTTGGTCAGCCACCTCTGGGTTTGTACCGCACACGTCTAGTGCTTATCGCACCTCTCCATCTCTCGCTAGCCTGAGTGTGCTACTGCTTGTCACTATCAAAAAGCAGGCTAGAAGGTCTCCGTTTTGATTAATGGAACAGACAGCTTCTGGGTTAACAGAAATTAATACGCAGAGCGAGATTTACATTTCTATTAGTGGTAAAGAAAGGGGCTGAAAATTAATGTTCCCATTACATTGGCGACACATAACAGCCTAAGTGATAGGAGAGGGGCAGAGAAAAGAGGGGGAGAGGGAGAGAGTGTGATGGAGAGAGAGAGAAGGGGATAGAGGAAGGGAGAGAGAGAGAGAGGGAGGAGGAGGCTTGGAGGGACGCTATCAAAATGTATGAGGTACCTTGATTGATGTGGCCATGCAGTTCGACAGTAACACAGCAACTTGTTAATCACACACCTTGTCAGGGGCATAGTCAAAAGGACGAGAGAGGGGATGTAGCCTCTCCCATTTACTGAGCCCCTGTCATTACACTCCACATTGGGCAGTGCATGAATCAATGTGATAGTGGACTAGATGGAGCACGTGCCTCCATTACTATTACCTCTTCAATGACTGTAAGTATAAACACCATCGACTCGTCTAATGCCAATAAATGCTTATTCTACTTAAGTAGATTCTTTCTTTAACCAACATTATTCATTTTGGGACATTTAGGAACATACATCGGTGGACATACCGGCGTATAGGGTCATTAATAAGTCTGTAGAAGTGTCTGGAATTCTGAAGTTCATTCCAGTCTGTTTGTTTGTGTCATTTGAGAAGTAGGCGACAACAAAAGTTCATTCCACAAGTTCCAATGTGTTAGAAGCCCTATGGGTGTAGTTGGTTATGCAACTATAAATTGCTGTGCTGTGATAATTATGGGACAATATTTGTTTAGTAAAAATGTAATTCTCAATTTTTATGCATTAAAAATCACCACAGGGGACAATTCTGAACACATGACCTGTCAAGGGACTCATCCTAACTGGAGTCAATTAAGTCCCGCCACTGCAGCTGAAGTGTAGCACTCTTGCACATAAGTGCACTTTCTTATAAATATTACTGATGAGGAAGAGTCCTTGCTGAGAGAACTAAACTTTTATGTTTTGTCCAATAAAGCACAGCACCCAAATGAGGCCTTTTTTTACACGCCCACTGTTCCTAAAATGGATTTACTGATTTATCAATAATGAGTCATCAATCATAGGGTTCTTAGAGGGACAATTAATCCATCTGACAAGTGATGGGCAGGTCAGAGCGTGTTTTGCCCCAGGTGCCCCTTTATTCACAGGGTGCGATGGCCATACATCCCCCAGGATTTGGTTTGACAGAAATATTTATGGGGGGACATCTCATTGCTACAGAGAAAAGTCTTTGTTTAAAATCTGTCAGCACACTGTGATAGAATTCCAGCATGACAACAGCTATTGTATGCTCTGAATTAATGCACGATTGAGCATCATTCAGATATTTGGCCAGTGTCGAAAAAGCAAGCTTGTGTGATGGTAGACCCTTTAGTTAACTACAGAGTTCTTTATCAACTTAATTACTATCCTCTCTATCTTATCAGCAGACCCTTTACAAAGTTTATATTCCTGTGAAATATTTATACAAATCATAATATCCCAATCCCAATCCCGATCCCAACAATATTGGAAAGCACTTTTCCTAGCAAAACACTATTCTATATTTCTTTGCTCTACAGGGCTGAGTATTAGATGAAGACCTCTGAGTCTTTGCCAGGCTACTAATTTATCAGGATAAACCTAAGTATTAACAAACTTGTACATACTGTACAAGGATAATGTAAAATCATACAGTAATGTACAGTCTTGTACATAGTAACTATATCTATTTACATATCTGACTAAACATATGAAACAGGAGAACATCACAGATTCAACATGGCCTACTGTGAGAGAGATGAACTTACCTTGGCAGCTCAAAACCTTCCATTAACTGCAGAGACAGTGTATTTAAAGGTGAAGTATTTCTCTAGGGGTCTTGGAACACACCTTCTGCACCTTTGTGGAGTGCAGATTGAGTTGAATAAGGTTTGCACTGTATTCGACACAACTGTGGGCAGTGCCTATGAGTTGCCAGACCAAGAAATGTAGAAAAAAACCTGGCCTGGCTGGTACTGCGACTGTGATAATCTGCAACTATGATTCTGGGCCTTACAGTATACCACCAGCAACAAGGAAAAGACCCCGACAAGCTTTTATTTGATTTTTTCATCTCCTCAATCTGCACACCGGTGTAAGAAAATGAAGACAAAAGTCCAACCGTAAGAAAAAAAAGTTGAGATCAAGGTACCTTCCCACTGAAAAAATGCCATAACTTACAGTTTAGAGAGACCAAGCCTCATTAATCAGTACAGAAGTCATCATTTCTAGTAGCGGGAACAATAGGAAGCGAGTAACCTTCTGATGAAAATGTGGGCCTTATCACAGCTGCCTTGCCATTGAGAGTTTGGAGAGAAATCCTAAAAAACGCTCATTACAATTCAAAGACTTGAAATAATTGGAATGCTTAATTGCAAAGATGGCATCTCCTTAATTGAATTACTAGCCAACAAAGCCGTAGCGCCATTCAAAACACGACACGTCACGTAACGTTCTCCTGATAAGGAATAACTATGTGTTTAAAATGTAGCTAAGTGTAAAAGCACATCCCCCCCACCATACACTGAAGATATGGGCCAGAATGCCAGTTTAGCATTTAGTCATTTAGTTTTCTAGTTGTTTCTCCTGCTTAACCGTCTGTCACATTCCAAAGAAAAAAGCAGAGTCATTTCACAAGTGTGTATTCTGCACTGAGGACCAAGTGTTCAGCAAAATCAATACAGTGACAATGTGGCCGTGTGGTGTGCAGAGGTGACACGCTTCTCTCCTGTCGTACAATTAATGGGCGAGCTACTGATATCAAACTCTCTCCCAGGGCTGGGTTGATGCAAAGCCTTGTCATTTATTACCTCTTAAATTCAAATTTAAACCATTTTTACTGGCATGACAAACATAACTCTGCTCTGCGAACACATTTAGGAAATGGAGTGATTGGACCGATAAATTTCAGAGAGTAGTCTCTCAATTCTTCCCCAACACCTTAGTAGTACCATAACATGAAGGGAGATGACTGAGAAATAAAATAAAGTGAAATTGAATCTCTGGACATTAAAATGTCAATGTAAATTTAGTTAATTGTTCAGAAGCGAAGAAAAACTATGTAAAGTAATAAAAACTGTAGAAAATACTGACTTATACAGCTAAATAGTGCAATGAATGAACAAGAAAACACATCTAGTTTAGTGTGCATTTGCATTTCAACATAAATAAAACAGTAAACCTATGTGTTAGCACTAAACCACTATTTCACATATGATGTTTGACCAGCAAATTGCACATTTTTGTAATTTAAAAATGTTCTTTCCAATTCTTTCTGTTGCTAATTCCCCTTGTGTTCAAACATGCGCTACTGTGTATAATTTCTCTTTCGGTCCAAGAGGACCACAGGCTGTCGCGACCACAAGCCTCTTCCAACACACACACACACTGAAAGTGACAAGTTTTCACCAGTAGCTGTGACGCATGTGAAAGGTCACACTGGGCTTCCCGTGTCCATGAGCCTCCTCCCGTGGTGTCTAGACCAACCAGCTGGATTCATTGTTGCATTGGCAGGGAAACAGACCCCTATCTCTGACTCCCATCTGTGGATAAGGCCAACTGAGAGGGAAGTTGAGATGCAAATGTGAATGAATAACTTAAAGTCAGATATAGTGCAGAATAGATTTTGAAATGATGGTAGTTCACCAATTGAAAACTGATGGTAGTTACACTGTCGACTGTGATGTGCTTGAAACTATGTGTGTGCATTGATATATCTATGATGGTTAGCCTGACAGAGAGATAGATAGATAGAGAGAGAGAGAGAGAAAGAGATTGGAAATATAAGGTAATTATTATTAATTAATCCATTACTAATTTTAAAACTAGATCATAATGAGTGCTAGTTCATGTGATCTGCATTATTTTCCATACTTGTTGCCTTAAAGACGATAAATGTCCTTACATTTTCCAGAACTTTCTTCACATTACACCTTGAATATTTTTCACAGACTTTTGTTATTCTGTTGAGACAGTTGACAGTTGAAAAAACTCTTTGTGTCCCCTGGTCCAAATTGAGCTGTAGATTGTTTGTTCAACACGGCTGCCTTGCATTGTTCTCAGTGATAAAGGAAGTCCTTCAGCATCGTGTTACCACATCAGTTATGTTTGAACAATGAGACATAGCGGGCCACATCAAGGTCAATATCTGCTTTCACGCAGTGCATCATGGGAAAACAAGAGAACACAGTGTGTTACCAGGTAAAGTATTTACAAAATGCTCAGGTTTTGTCCAGACAAGGGCAAAGTCATTTATATTTCCAAATATCTCCTGAATGAACTGTACTTGGTAAGAGGATGCCCCAACTGAAGTGAATATAGTTAATGCAGTTGATTCACATATGGATTCACGTACAAGCAATTATTTGAGAACATTTACACTACATACTATACTAACTAACTATAAGCCAAAATAACCTTTTGGTATATAAAACTATGTAGAAAGACTGTGCCTCCTCTTTCTTCCTCTCTCCTCTCTGCCATCCATTTTTTCTTTGAGAAAAACAGTTACAAGTTGACGTATTTCTCACTTCTGGAAAGCCTTGAATCAACAAAAACCAATTAGTCTGCTTGCTTTCAACTGAAGGGCTACATGAATAACATCCGAAATCATATAGGATGGAAAGCATTAGAACTTAACAGCGTAGTCACAAACATAGTCACATAGTCACAAACCTTCACTGATTCCAAGCCTGTGAGGATGCAAGGGGGACTGCCATGCCTTTAAATAGCTGTCAGCTGGTCTGCCTATAAAAGAGGGAAGCTGAGAACAAATTCATTTTTATACCGCTAGACATGTACACTCAGCAATTAGTGACAGGATATTGGCAATTAGTGCTTTTCAGAGAGAGAGAGAGAGAGCAATAGTTGGGAGTGGGGGTAGAGGGGCACCTCTGCCATCGGCAGCAGCGAGGGCCACAGATGCTGTGGTTGTCGAGAGAACTTGCAGATGTCAGTCTGATATCGCCCATCAATCAAAGCGCCTTTTTGCGACTGCTCTCACCCGTGGTCCGGCTGGTGGTGGGGGTGGGAGTGGGGGGGTGCAGGGCGACAGGCAAGATGAATAGTGCTATATTTAGGGAAACAGACTATCAATAAACACCAAGGGGAAATGCATATACAGCCAGGAGGGGGGTTCATGAGCCACAGGTTCTTAAACAACCTGCCTCTGAAAAATGGGGGCAGTCAGGGTGCTGTAGTCAGATTAATCACACGCCTGTCCTACTAAACAGACCCCCCCACCTACCCCCATCCCCTTGTCTGACAGGAATGGATGTTACCCAATAAAAGAGGAATATAAAGTGCAGTCCTTGTGAAGTCAATTTTCATGGAGCGTCAAAAAAGTGAGGAGGGTGTGGGAAATATGGGGTGGGCTGGGCTTGGTAAGGTGTGTATGTGTATGTGTATGTTTGTGTGTGTGTGTGTGTGTGTGTGTGTGTGTGTGTGTGTGCATGAATGCGTGTGTGTTTGTTTGTATGTGTGTGTGTGTGTGTGTGCGCGCAGGGGGGTTAGGTGAGGTTGTAGAAAAGGTTGATGCTGGATTGCAAGGGTTTGTGTGTTTTTTGTTCTGGAAAATAATCATTTGGTTACCTTTAGAGCACATACTTGCATCAAGTCTCGTAGTCTGAACGGACAGCACCCACATGAATCAGGTTCTATCAGAATTTCAAATGGGCATGTTTATGTAACTTCATTACATAGGCTATCATCTTCCCCCCGTGTCTCAACAGGACATTCTTTAAGGTGTGCATTTCAATAGAAACTCCTTCAGCTGACGAGTCAGGGCTAGTGATCTTATGCTATTTCATCTCAGTGCCAAAATCTGTGATTTCTTTATGGTTTCACTTTCCATTTCCTATATACTTACATTGTTTTCATCTTTGATTTTTTTTTTCAATATCCACACATCTGAGCATTTCACATCAGAAATGCAACAATTACTGAATTGTTACAAAAGAAGCTGCAGTCATGGCAATGTCTTTGAGACCGCCTTTCACTGTCTAACAGGATAGAGACAGGAGCTAAAACGCTAAAGTTCAGGCTCGCAAAGTAAACATCATGTTCCTGATCTGTGTTCTGGCCCTGTTCATTTTACTCATTAGTATTGCATCCTGCTTTTAGCACATTTCAGTGGTTGTCAGAAAACATTCAGGGAGTGACCTTTATTTTCTGCGAATCTTGGCTATCTGCCCAATTCCCATAAGTGTGGCAGTTCAGGGAAGCTCTTCAGGCTTTTTGTGTCCACAGCATTTGGGCTGACGATCCGGTTAAGCACAGAACGGAAAACTCCTTCCTTTTGAATGCTTAGCTATGTGTTCATGGTTCATGAATTATTCATGGTATAAGAAGAGGTGCATGTTCTGATGACACGATATAACTTCTGGGAAGTCAGGAAGTCACAGGACGTCATGACATTTCCGCTGCTCCTGAATTTACCTTGCAGGTGATGTGGTCCAAAAAGTAGTATGGAAGGACATACAACTGCACTGGCAGCTGAAAACCATCCATTCTTTTAAACAGTGAATGAGTGTGGGCACTCTCAGAATGGAGGACAGTCAAATTCAGTGAGTGTTGAATTAAAGAATTAGGGTTGATCTTTGCCCTGACCATAGCTTACTGTCATCTTTGTTGCTGTGTTGCCTCTGTTTATTATTCGATGTTCTCACTCTTGCTCTGGTCTGAGTGTGGCCTAATCCTGTATCATTGTCACACGGTGCATGGGTGAGGTTATTGAGTCATGGAAATGATTAGCTTTAATGGCTGACAGGTTTGCAACGGACACGCCACATCCACTGGTTGACTTGGATGTGCATCGTTTCATGCGAGTCGTGTGTGGCAAAGAATTACACAGCACACTGACTGTCAAATGGACCGATCAGCAGATTAATAAAGTACTGTGTCAAAGGTTTCTGAACGTTGTCATGATTTTACAATGAGGGCAGACAAATTTGTTTCTGTGTGAATGCATTTCACTAGTGCAGCGCGGTAAGCAAGACAAAATATAATACAAGGAACTACAAAAATGGCTGCTGTTAAATTGAAGGGGTGTGCACAAACAAGTTGTCTCAGATTTGTATGAAATGTTGCCTTATTTCTGCCCCTTCCTTAACTCCGCCCCCCTACTCCTACATCCTACTTAATATTAATTTCTCTACCAATCAGGATGACATATTTTGAATAACGTGCCAGTTAGATAGAGTGTCCAAACAAAGGACTTGTGTAGTCACCAAACCAAACCAGTATAAAAGTACTGTATATAGTGTGTAATGCATGCAGTAACATATCATCCACTGTTGTGGCACAGTTTGAACTTACATTTACATTCTATTTAAATAAACGTAATTCCTCTCATTTACGTTTTATTTTATCCCAGGCAGAACTGGTCTTCACTGTAGCAGGCTATTCGTTGAGTCCTCATGAAGTCACTTTAATCCCGATAGATCAGTAATGTCCTTGTCCGGTTGGAAATCCCCCATAATTTAACATTTTATCTGTGCCATGATCCTGATGTTAACATCTCATATACATGTACATGTACACATGCCCTTAAACCTGATGTGTGATTTATGGAAGAGGTTATTAGTGTTTGGTTTTAGATTAGATTTCCATGCGAAAGCAGCTAATCCTGTTTGCAGAGCGGTATCACAAGACCAGTGAGGAGCGTGGCTATTATAATGTGATCCTATTAGTTAAGGTTAGCTGTGCACAGGAGGTCCTGGAATGAAAATGAGCCCAGAGACAGAGCGAAGCTCAGGAAACTAAACATTATGTTGCACTAATGATGAGCACTGCATACGTTCAGTCAGGAATGGACTAGAATACCAGGAGAGAGATAATACCAGTAAAAGCCCTCTTCCGTCTTTGCGTTTCAGAATCAGTTTTTTTTTATGCAAACCACAAGAGTTTGTGATTGGTTCTGTTAGATGTGTTTGTTCAGATTATTATCGTTATGTGAATGTCAATGACACGAAAAGAAAAAGTGTTTCACACAAACACTCATTCTGAGCACGGTCTCATGAGCACGGTCTCAATGGGCAGAATAGAAGTTTCAGGACTTCATTATATCATTACTGCTACTTGAACTTTACAATTGTATTATTGATGGATATAAAACAGGAGACCTTGTGTGACTTGTCACTGGTATTTACTGTTGAAATGTAGGTCTATGAAACTATGAATTTCATTATGCCAAGTAAAACCCCTCCTGTTGTATCTCTAGCTGAATATAATGAAAGTGTGGAGGACGCTCTATTATTTTCGAGATTACTCTATTTCATACTCCAAGGTTCTCATCAGCATTCATTAATATTGTAATAAGGTTCGTAGGTTTGGTTAATGTTCTAAACCAGTGCTTGAAACTTTCCTCATTATTACTGTGTGAATTTAAATTCACTCTCCCTCCGAGCTATTTTATCTGTTATGCTTGTCAAAAGATCATAGTCTGTGGAAACGATGGATAACATGCCAAATGTATCTTTTGGCTCATTACTATTATGATAAAAAAGAATTAATCATTATAAACTGGCTTCAGCAACATAGTGGATGGTCTTATTTTTTTAGTCTTTAGAGAGGCTGTGAAGTAAACACAGCAAGGACAGCCTCACAATCTGTAATAGCCATAGTCAGTCACTGAACACATATGTATACGTGCAAATCTTATAGCATTTGAATTGGCAAAAATGTCAGTACATATACTATAAAAACATCCATATATTTTGTTTCTGGGGTATCACATTTTGATACATTAACATACTATAGTCTTTAACAATATTCACTTCACATCAATCAACCTTAAATTCAGATACAACTTCAGCCAGAGACAAAATGGCCTGGTCGAAATAAGTGACAAGGAAATAAAGAAGAAATGATTTTGTCTCCGATCTGTAGGGCACACCTCTCAGCCCACCCGCCACCAGCACACAGAGGACCTTGGGAGCACGGGTTTGATTTGTGGGGCCTCCCGTAACGCTTCCTATTCCAGTGACTGAGGCATGCAGGAGACGCTCTGCGAGAAGACAAGAGGACCAGCACTAATAATAAAAAGAAAGTTTGGCTAGTTTGGCCTGAAGATAAATCTGCCCGTGATATCCACTTCTCCCTGAAGATTGAATGACCTTGGTCAGAGTTTGTGGCCTGTCCTTTAATCTTCTTCAGGGGGCCATTTTTTAAAGCGTGTCCACAGCCCCCCCCCAGCTAAACGCCCTGTATGTCATCAGAACACATGCCATTATCCCTGCCATGAAGTCCGAGCAGTCAGGTGCAGCTGGCAGTGATTTAGGATAAAGGGTAGTAATATAGTCTAAATCCTTTAAGAGACATAAACATCATGCTCATTTGCATATTTGCAATTTAAGCTGCAGGAATAAAGGGTTGTGTCGGAACAGAATCATTATGTAAAAATCATTTTATCTTGGTCCAGACTGTAATACTTTAATCAAATGAATGTTAATAAAATATGGTTGCGGTTTGTTGTTCCTCGTTGTGTGCTCGTCTACGTATATTTCCCTATATTTAATGACTTCAGATGGGCCAGAAGTCATACGTGAAGGTGAACATACAGATTCTGACATGAAAAAACCCCAGCAGAGGGAAATCAGTGAGGTCCTTCCACCCTCTTCAGAGTTATGAGCCGGCGTGCCTTGTTCTCCCTTGGGACTTGTCTCAGCCATCACTCACTGCCCACATCCAATGGTGTGTTAGCAACTAGATTAGCACTCCAGACCTCCAATTAATTTAGCTGAAATAGGTTAACTGATGCCTGCTAATCATCAGTGAGAAATGCCGAGTGGTGCTTGTGCTAGTTTCGGTAGCAAATGACTAATGGGTAGGAGAAGACTACAGGCAACACTCCCTTAATAAAGCTGTCGAATGACTGTGGGGATTCTAACATGTGGCTTAGCTCTTTAAAAACAGCTGCCGTATGCCGTATACATATACAGTATACAGACTATATCATGGTTTAGGCTAGTGTTTGTTGTCTGGCTATTTCCAAACACTGAGGAACATCCCATGCACTACCCATGCACTGCTGGCTTCTGTCTCCTTCTAGCCTATATATGTAATGTAAATAGTGTTCTCCCTTATATTTGCAGATTCTTATCCAGTCTCGGTAATGGGATTATTTACACATGGGCACAACATATGCTAAGAAGATGTGAGATATTCTGCACTGACATCTCTAAGAGTGTTCCGGTGTCTGCATTTTTTGTGAAACTGATGCAGGCAACCCTATTCATTACCTCACCTATCGCATTGCTGTAATCTGTCAATTTGACCTTCAACCAATTTTAACCTACAGGCATCAGTTTTTTTCTCTCCTCCATATATTTTGAGTTCCTGGAAGTAGGCGTAACAGGCCATTAGCCTGCCAGGCTTGTACTAGCAACCCGCTCTGAGTGCTGTCATCAGCTACAGTCAAGTTTCATCAGCCTGGTTTAGGATGCACTTCACTAAATGCAGCAGAGTTCTGTCACAGAGCACCCTTAGAGACCACAGCTGTCTAAGCTGCAGTCATATCAGGCCATGTGGACTACAAGGTCGAAACCTCTCAGGAAACCCCCATCATTCACAGCGATGACATTTTAGGGCACACAAATGGAAAACTTTAAAATATCTTTATACTGAATTATTTATATATAAATATATATCTATATAATTGTCTTAATAATACTCATTCACATCCATGTAACATCCTCTGTTTTCTAAATGAATATTGGTTAAACTTACATCACTGTTAGAAAACGTATAAAAAGCACGTTCACAGTGTCAAACACGGTATTGGTTGGGCTGTTACAGACTAGCTAGCATCTACTGCATGTGGACACAAATGACATACACGTCTGTAACAGCCTGACTGGCTTTTTAAAGCCATTCACATTAATCTGACTGAGAGTACAATAACTGCCCTATAATGGTAGGGCTCCGTCTGGCTCTCTATCCCTGAAAGCCCTGATTAAAACATGTGAGCAGTGGAGCACAGGGCTACTCCTTTCTCTCTCTCTCTTACAAACACACACACACACGGCCACACACACACACACACACACACACACACACACACACACACACACACACACACACACACACACACACACACACACACACCTGGGTTCAAATCCTCCTGACAGGAAGCCAGCGAAGGGCGCAGGCAGGACTAATGCAGCCCTGTCAGCAAGCCTGAGATGATGAAGTAGTCACAAAGCCTGGTGGATGGGCAGTGACTCCCACAGAAAGTTGTTTCATGCAGGCTTTTCATTACCGACATCTACTCTTCGGGACCGGGAGGAGGTGGAGGAGTGGAGAGGGGGATTCGGCATGAGGTGTGCTCTATACCAAGCGACTCCCTCGGGGTGGAGAAGGTGCCGCCAGCAGAAGGGAGGGAGAGAGAGAGAGAGAGAGAGAGAGAGAGAGGAAGAGAGAGGGAGATAGAGAGAGAGAGGGAGAGAGAGAGAGTGAGAGGGAGAGAGAGAGAGAGAGAGAGAGAGAGAGAGGCCTGTATTACAGTCATGGGTCAGACGAGGTGTGATGGGGAATTTGAGGGTGATTAGGTGAGTGACCCTTATGAAGCTTATGCCTTTCTCTCTCTTTCTCACATCTGTTTCTGACTGATGCTTAAAGGGACAGATACTATTATATCATAAAGTCAGCTCTTTTCTATTCAACTGAAACATAATAGTAGAGCATATAACCGGCGCACCATACGCACGATGTTAACTTGAAATCTTTTCTTCTGCTGACACTAATAAATGCCTCCTTATCCAGCCACAAACATGAGGTTTCCAAAATGTTAAGCTTATTTCACACTGCATAAGTGGAAAACATCTGATATTATTAGATTTGTAGCTTATTTCACACTGTATATGTGGAAAACGTCTGATAGTGGAAGGGCGGACAGTAAGAAAACACTTGTCTGTTTATTGTTCAACGGTTGTTTTATTTATTTGATACTGTATATGCGAATTAGCAGGTGATGAGATTTTCAAACTCCCCTTTATCTCTCTTAATTTGGTGTCATTTTACACACATTTATTTCTTTGTATCAGTTTGGGTTTATTTTACATTCAGTTCACCTCATCGTAATAATGAATCCAGCCGGCTTACGTTAACGAAGTGCTCACAACAACCGTTGTGCCCTGGTTTGGCATCGTTAATGTAACTACGTCACACTGCATGATAATCAATTAATGGAGTAAGACGAACAAGATTAACAATTACTGTCTTCATACATGTATATTCTTCTGCCAAAGTAGCAGAATTTCCACCTCATTCAATAGCCTGGGCATTTATCACATCTCCCTGTAAGTTTTCTCAGGTCCTAAGCAGCCTTGGAGGGTAGTGGCAAGGTGCATGTTCCTTTTATATGGAATGTCCCTGTTCTCTGCTGCATAGCCTCAGTCCAGGGGCCCCATCTGGTCAGGAGTGTAAATACTGAAGAGATGCTGAGGCCTTGCATGCAGGCCCACAGCCAGGGGCCATTCTGAGGCGCCTAAAGGGGAACACCCTATTTACGAGGCCACACACCCTGTAAAGACCCCCTCAAAGGACCCTGGGAAGGCCTCCAGCTCTCAGCCAAGGAGATGTGCCAGGCGTATGATTTGTTAGGAAAAGGCCACATGGAATCTGGGCAGAGTCTGTGACATAACACACATACACACACACATACACACACACATACACACACACACACACACATACACACACACGTACACTCACACATACACACACACATACGTACACTCACACAAACATGTCACAGGGAGCTGCTGCTGACAAGTGATGACTGCCTGAGACACAAAGATGAAGTCAACTTTATCTGGGAGAAGTGGATCCTCTTGCCACAAGCAGCTGTGGTCTCATTTACATTATGGATGGCCTTTGCCTCAACCACTCTCTTGATGTCCTCCACATATCGAAAGAGGTGGTTTTGTCAGAGGAAAGAATGGACCTAGCTATTTATAGTGGAAAAGTCACTAGTATGGCTTACTCTATTTGTGTCTCGCTAATATGGTTATACGTACAATATCAATCAAACACTTCAGTATCTGGCAAGTATGAATGACACTGAATGACAAAAGTATGAATGACATTTAGTATGCTATTATGTTAACATGCTGTGTTCATTTGGGTTATAAATAGATTTTTTGCGGTTTTGCTCCAACTGCAACAGTAGAATGTGTGTCACCTACTAGATTGAAGAGGTACATTTTCTGTGATAAAGTGGTCAAAACTTATACTTACAGTATATCAACACATATCTGGATATATATATATATATATATATATATATATAAGACATTTGAAACCCCAAAGTATGTTAATACTACTTTCATTCTGAAAAAATATTTACAGTATAGCCCACAATAATTCCACAAAGCACAAGTTCTTCCAGGAAGATTTGTGGGTCATGTCATTCTTTCATTGTCTTCTCCCAAGACATCTAATGAGTTCTTGTCATAAATGCATTGTTTCACCTAACTCTAGTGCTGCTTCTGCTATTTAAAATGATGTGATGTCTCTGTCTGATCTCTGAAGTCTTAGTTCACCACCTGACCAGCACCATTAGTTTGGTTCCTATCCAGTGGGAAGGCTTTACAGACTACGGATGGACCTCTGTCGAAGACTCATCTTTTCTTGTGTCGTTTTTCTAAATGTTTCAAATTAATTTCTGTCCTGGAGTGTTTCCAGGTAGACGTGATGTGATATTGTTGATATTGTTAATTAGGTTGATTGTTAGCCGGGCCCATGTGGACGGGAGAACAGATAAGGCCACGTGCTGAAGCCCTGGAGGGCCAGCCAGAACTCAAACATCTCTGAGCGACACGTGCTGTGATTACAATTGGCATCTTTACCCTTCAAGACATGGCCTACATGGCACATACCCATGCTCTAATGAGGACTTGTACTGTTGATATAGCACCTTAGATGCATGTGTGTGCCTGTGTTTGTGTGTGTGTTTGTGTGTGTGTGTGTGTGTGTGTGTGTGTGTGTGTGTGTGTGTGTGCCTGTGTGTGTGTGTGTGTGTGTGTGTGTGTTCCCCATCTGCTTCTCCTACCTGATCCAAACTGACTGCCACACCAGGGCTGTTTCTTAATTAACACACACTGACCTTTTTTCCTCAGTTTCATTCCACTCTGCCATCATTAATAAACACAGAGGGGCGAGGAGGATCGGCGACCAAGATTAACCGCTGATTTAAAAAAAAAAAAAAAAAAACTGTGTGTGTGTGTGTCCTTAGGTCTAGCGGCGAAACACAGATCACACTGTAGTGAGGAACCAGGAAAATCAGGCCATGCTGTGGAGCACCATTAGTTAACCCCGATTTGCATTTTGAATACACAGTTTAATAAGTCAACCAAGTGTAAGGAAAGCACAGTAGACACACACTGTTTTTAAAAAAAAACACTGTAATAAATGGCTTGCCTCGGAAATGTTTCTTTTTTTTTTTTATTAAATTATGGGATCACAAAATAGTTCTGAAAAGAAGAGCAGCCCAAACACACACACAAATTATGAGGACCATAGCCTAATAAATGTCTATCTTTTCGCTCATTAATGTTTAACCAGATTAATACTGTTTTGCACACTGTATTTACGGTAAGACGAATACTTCCCATCTACAGTACCTCACTAGGTAGGCAACGACTCCTTGGAGTGTTTGGCATCTGTCCAGAACAAGATTCGCAACAGTCCATAAAATGCTATTACTGTAATCCACGAGTCATGTGCCGTGTAATTTAGAATGATGCAATTTCCTTGTTTTCTCATGACACACAACACAAAGATCATTTATATTGTTTATGTATTTGCCATGTGGAGTTGAGTTAATTGTGTAGTACTGGTTAATTGTCTGGGTTATTTGTCTCTTGTTCTACCTCTCTCTCTCTTTATCTACCACCCCCCTCTCTCTTTATGCCCCCCCCTATCTGGGCACAATGTAAATTACATGACAAATGGACAGTTTTAGGCCGACAAACTCAATAAGCAGAAGACCTCCAGTGTGTCAATGTTAATGTCGGAGGAATTTTAGTCCTTAAGGTCATTTTTGGACAGGATCAATAAGAAGACCAGCTCTTTTAAAAGTCATCCAGTGAACACAACCTCCTCAGAAGCGACTCCAACATGTTCAGTATCCAGCCTGGTGCCTGATACCCCAGTATCCACACATACTCACACAAATGAGTGTGCTTGACTGTGCCGCTCATTGTTGGGTATGTGTGTGTGGAATTTGTATATGGCTTAGATTGGAGATAAAGACTCAAGGGACAATGAATGCACCATCTGTACCATTTAAGTGTAAATAAAGGTGCATGTGTCTGTGTGTGTGTATATAAGAGTGTGTGGCTTGGTGTGAGTGTGTGTGTGAATGTGTGTGCACACATTCACGCGTGCGTGTGTGTGTGTGTGTGTGTATCTGAAAGATTCCTGCATAGGTGAGATTTGGAGCAGGCGCTCGCTCAGTGTGGGTGAGAGGGTTGAAAAGAGCAGAGGCGTGCTGGTATTTCTGTTTTCATTAGCGCGCCTGGCAGGGGCATCCGCGCCGCACCGAGCCGAGCAACGCTTTTGGAGAGCTCTTCACAAAGACCTCATCAGCTCCATCGCAGCCCAGATCAAAGCCCGCGTGCGCGACATTCACTGCCACAGGATGCGCCCGTTCATTCTCTGATACACGTCTGCCCCGCGCCACGGCGCTTTCTCTTTGTCTTTTCCCAATTCCACTCCACGAGTCCCGATCATTAGAGAGGCATCCCCCCATGATCTCCATGTTTCATCCAGTCAGTGCTGTCCTCTAGATTTATTTTTTTATTTGTACAGCGTTAGCGTACAGCTTTCTCTTAATGGAATAAATCTGGACCTGCGTTCCAAACCGAAATCTCACATATTGACAGGGTCAAAACACCTGACTTTCAGGGTGAAGATGTGGTTAAGAAATCTCATGCTCTGATGAAGGGCTTTACATAACAATGAGTCGCTGGACAAAAGTAGAGAGAATCTATTCCTCCAGCATAGAATTTATAGTAGCATCTCATAACGAACAGTAACAGAGACAAAATATAGTTTCCCTCAAAACCAATAGACACAAGGGTGTCTTCTTACAGCAAGACCCATAAATATGACTTATGTAAAAAGGCGGCTACAGTATGTTTGTGTATAGCCACTGAAGGGCATCCAGATTCAGTGCTTGCTGATGGTGGTGAGATGTAACACAAGTTGACATTGGAACACTGTGCTCAAGTTCAAACCGTTTGACCTTTCATTCAGTCTGACAAAAAGTGTAAACAATGATTGTGTTAAGCTGCACAGTATAGCCTACCATGCTATGTACTCTACATGTAAGTAGGCTATTCAAACAATGACTGAGGAATAGCATTCTGATACTACGGAATAGCATTTTTAGGCTTCATAGTAGATATTGACTGTAATAGGATACTGCCTTCACATCAGAAAACATAATTTAGGATTAAAGCTTTTTTACATTATGCCATACTGTTAAAATCACCTTACTGATTAGGTATATGGATAAGTCTAGTCAACAGGATCATAGGATTTAGCAATAGCAATGAAAAGTATAAAACGTAAGGCCAACAGATGTACACATGCATACACACACACACACACACACACAAACACACACACACACACACACACACACACCTCACTCACCAGCAGAAAAGATGTAAACACGTGCTGATAAACGGTGAAGGAGAAACACTCCAGACTTGGTGCGAGATGAGCCTTTATCTTGACGTGTGTATTCTAATAAAGCTGGGAGATTGAGCTGTCGGCTCCCAATGTTTGCTCAGGCAAATGGCCAGCTTCTCATCTCCATGGTCCCTTTCTCCTTTCTTCTCCCTAAGACTCTACCCCCCCCCCCCCCTTCTAGCTCTCTCTTGTTCTCAGTCTTCTGCCATGCTTTCTCGTTCTCTTTTTTCTCTATCACACATACACACACAGACGTGCATGCACACACACACACACACGTGCATGCACACACACACACACACACACACACACACATGCACGCACACACACACACACGCACACACACATACACCCACACACACGCACACACACACACTTTTCTAGGCCAAGAAAAGAGAAAGAGAGGCAGCGTTACCAGATTCATCAGGTCTTGATCAGTGCCAGTGTCTACAGATCTGTTGTGCAACATGTAAGATGTTCCTGAACACGTAAGCTAAAGGCTTGGCTCATGAAAGGACACTCAGAGACACCCTTAGGTGCTGGGAGCAGATGATTTCAAACAGAGTTACAAAGAGGGTACCTAGATTCATATGGAAATGTGTCATGTCAGTGGTGATAACCACAGATCGCACATGTTTTGTTAAAAGGACTCCAAGCCATCCGGCCTTGAATCCATTCTTTCCTTCCTTTTTCACTTTGTTCTTGTCACTCTCTCTTTTCCTTTGCTGATGCTATTTCAAGTGTGGGGGTGTATACAGAGTTATATAGCCAAAGCACCTTCAGATCTTATTGCATTCACTAGCTCTCCAAATGTCAGTATGCATATAACTGCATTTTATACCTACCTATAATCGGGATTATCTACGTAAGACATTTCCTTAGCCGGATTTCTCAGAGGGTGTCAAATGTAATCTTCACTGTTTGGAAAATTTGGTTTTGTGCCAAAAAAGTGGTTACGTTTTGTATTTTTGTATGTTTTTGTTCTGTAATCTGCTAGTTTTCTAAGAGCAGCTTGAAGCAACAGCCTTCACAAGTTTTGATAATGGTGTGCTCCTTTCACCTTAATAACCAGAAAATGTGTACATTTGTACAGTCTGCAGTACTTTAGATGACCTGTAACATTGTAGTGGTGGTGGTGATTGTTGAAACCAGTACAAAAGTGCAAACTGATATTCAGGAGAGTTGGGCACTACCTGACTACAAGTCACATATAAGATATAAGAAGAGTCAGATACACCAATATAACGAGCTGCTGGAATTATCAGCTCAAAACAACAGTTGTAGTGTTCATAACGGAATTGGTGTACAGAGCTGGATTTTTTATAAAGGAGTTAGATTTGTTTAGATTGTCCCACAAACCTTTGAGTAGATGTTTCAGCTAATTCATTACAGCTCATTTTCAGCTAATTCATTTTATGGTAATTGGAGCGTTGTCAACTGCTGGGGAAACTACACCTCATTAACCTGTAGATGACCTTAATGAAACTATTACACCTTTAGCACAGGGTTTACAAGCAGAAAAAAATGTTCTATCGCCATTTGAAGTTGGCCTTTATGTATCTGTGATGAATTCTGACATTGGTATTTTAAAAGTAGGGAAAAGACAGGGTGTATTTTTCCAAGAGATAAAAGAAGGCTTGTTCAACCATTCTTTTTTCTTAGGAAACAATGCTTCCCTGAACAACGCTCTGGCCTGTCCATGTTTTACAATGTATGTTTGAACCAGATTAACCTCCCACGGTCTCCTGAGTCATGGGAGTGGGACCCTGCATCGCTTCCACTCCGGCCTCAATTTAAAGCCACGTCCACCCAATGAAATATAAATGGCAAACCTGCATTTGCAAAAAGGGAAGCAATCCCCGGGAAGGACATGTGTATTTGAGCCAACGATTGCTGTTTGCTTTTCATCTGAGCCCAGATGAGACGTTTGACCCGCTCCGATCCCGGCTCAGATTAAGTTACTCCTCCACCGTCCTGCCTCGGTGCCGGGTAAAAACACACTTGCTCCCGCTGTTCGCATCATTCCGCCTACATTCGCTGACAAAATAGCCGGCAGACTGACTTTCTCTATTTTTTTTTTAAATGTGTGACTGATGCCTCTGTTATGTCACCGGCTGCTGAAAGCTATTGGGAGAACCGAGCAGCTTTCGTGAGGGGAGATTGAATGCTCAGCTCTCCAGATCACCTTCAGCTCGTTATTGCTTGAAATTCACCAGATGAAAGGTGATTCTTAATCCATCTGAATTTTGAGGGTTGTGTAAATACTGTAGAACGTATAGCAAATATGAAAAAAAAATAGGGATAGAACTGTGAGAAAATCCACACTGAATTAAATGCCAACAGATATAGGCATTTCTACATATAGTATTTTCTTCTCATAATCCTTCTGGCTTTTGGATACATAAATAAATATGGATCTATTCACTTCAATGTGAGCACTTCCTATATACCCAAATCTAGCCCAAATATGGAGATAGCCACAATGGCTGGCTTTAACACTGGACAAAGCATGATAATTGGCCAACATGGCTAGACTGTAACTCTGAAGCTCATGCTCCCAGCACACCAAGCAGACCCGCTCATGCCAAGCACTGTGTGGATATGTACGTTGCATGTGCTGTGTACGCCCATCTCCTCTCCGCACGGGCTGAAGAGAAGACGAAACTTCCTGCAACATGGAAATCCTTTTGTTCTAAGCCAGCATGTTTGTTAAAGTCTGCATGCACGTACAATATACACTCATAACACACAAAATCAGAACAAAGGAGCAGAGATACTCACACTCTCTCTCGCACACAAACACACATGCACGCAGAGAGCACACTCGTGCTCTCTCACACACTCACTCTCTCTCACACACTCACTCTCTCTCTCACACACTCACTCTCTCTGTCACACATGTTGCTTCCTGTACATGTATGACTGTTTTCCACTGCTAGCATGCCACTTTATTATTTTGCCAATCATTCTAGAACTCTTGCAAACATTTTACCTTTTCACTTTGGTTTTAGTTATAATCTTAAACATTAATCAATGTTCCACATAGATAATTTCAGTTATTTTACTGAGAGACCCAGTTTATGAAATCACTACATATTGTACTGTGTCCAGTATCAACACAAAAATATGGGCAGTCACATAACATAACTATTACCAAGCACGAGGAAGGCAATCAAAACAGACCTGACTGAATTTATTCAAAAATTTAAGATCAGAAAAGGAAAAAAAGCACCAGCCGCTGAAATAAACTCCACATATTTGAAATGATTCCTTGTGCCCTGTTGCTCCCTCCAAAAATGAGCTCGAGCTGTTTCTCGTTTTCCAGAGAATTTGACATAGCCTGGCCCGTGCCTTTTTAAGACTAGAGTTGGTGTGTGTAATTAAATTCACTTTGTACTCTCTGCCACAGCGGTCTCACTGGGGTCCCGCGAGTTCCAGTCTGACTGGATATCTCTGGGCTCTAACACTGAACTTAACCTTTCAGTATGATAATCACCACAGAGGCGGCCATTTGGTAGGGAGGTCTATGAGTGGAAGCGCTTCTCCTTTAGCAGCTGGGGCAACACACTCCTCTTGACTTTTTCCTGGTTTAAGAAAAAAAAAACACAACTGAGAAAGTGAATAGTTTGATGGGAAAAATCCCTCCAGAGGAACTTTAAGTTTTTTTTTTAATTTTGTATATAAAATCTGACAAAACCTTAGTCAATGTGACTGAAATGTAATTTCAGTTCAACATATTTCTATTTTATTAAAATGGCTTCTGGTCTGATCAAATATGTTTCTATTGTTATCTATGTATCCATGTTCCATTCTTTGGATCGGTTCATGTTAGATGCATGTCCATTGTATTAATAATTAGGCTAGCTATCTCTTGTAACATATAGGGTAAACGGTAGGCCCTGACCATATTATATTCATACAAAGTAGACTATAATTCACCAAATTACCAAATGTGTTAGTTACAGGCTACCATGCTGTAAGAGCACTGCCATACATAATTTGACCAGTAGTTGACTGTTTAAGGTTCTCTTTGTTCACCCTCAACCTGCGCCCCCTTGCTGTGACTCTGTTGGGCCCGCCCAACACACTTTGGGAACCACTGCGTTGATTTGATTTACTATGCCTCTCCTTAAACTGGTCAAATATTGAAATGATCAGCCAGTGCCTAAGATGCCAATAGAATGGGTAACCTTAACACCAATGCTCCATGTCATGGCTTGCCATGTGACCTTTGTGTTGACTTTTACTTGTATTGGCAGTGTGAGGTCAGTGCACACAGCTGAACCTGCTCTTACAAAGCAAAATTGGTGTCAGCTCTCTAGACACCTCACTCATACAAACCCCCTGTGAGGGACCGAGGCGGTCACCCCTTGTTTTTGGGATGTGGGCGACTGGACTTGGTGGTGAAGATGGGGAAGAACGGTGCAGGAGATGGTGGCTTTCTTAAATAGATGTCTATTTATTTACACAGGGTTTCTTTGGTATCAACCGCAAAACATGTTCACACACAATAAACAAACCTAAATCAAAACACAACACGGTACTCAAGGTACTCACAAATCCTAGGCAAAACTAGGCACGATCTAGGCACATTCTTGAACATTATAGGCACAGATTCACTAGTCACAAAATCCGCTAGTCACAGATTCACTAAGCACAGATTCACTAAGCACAGATTCACTAGTCACAGATTCACTAGTCACCAAAACTGTATCCACACAGCTAGACTCTTTTACGCCTTTCACGGCCTCTCTCATACATGTTCAATCTTTTCCAATGCCTTTCTCATGCCTGTCTCTCTCTCTCGTCATGGAGTGAGGCACCCTTAAAATAGGGCAACCCATTGGGCTTAATTGGTCCAATTAGGTCTCCTGGGTCCAACCACTGTCGTAGGGGAGCCCGGATCCAACCATTATGGTGGGGGAGTCCACCCCAATTTAGGGCCAAACTCCTCTTGTGAGACTCACTTTCTCATCCCCCCCAAAAAAGTCCTTGAGAAAAATTCTACCAGTGAGAAGTTGACATCAACACTTCTCCTATGTTATTATTTGCTTCTTTCCACACGGGAGCTCTGTGGAATTGTGAACCTGGTGTGTCTCTGTTGTAGCATTCTGACAGAGTGGCAATTTCAGGACCTGAGCCATAAAAGAAATATGACCTGATATCCAAAGGTAGCTTCAGCATGAAGGTTGCGATGTCCTAAAGAAGAATGTGAAAATAAAAGGCCAGTTTAAGTATAATTCCTTTTACAGGTTATGCTGTGGAAGATGACATGGGAGGGAAAGAAAATGACAGGCGGTCAAGAGTGAGCACAGCCTAAATATCAGAGCAGGCACCAGGGGGGGTGGGGGTGGGGGGAGGCAGCCCAGAACTGCACCTCACCCACCGGGCTGTGTGTTTATTTAATCCCACATATAATTTCATACAGTGATCTGCAGAACTGCATCCGGGGATTATTGGTTTGTTGACATTCCTTCGAGGCCTCAGGAGTATCAGACCTAATTACCTTGGCCCATTTCCCATGTAGGTGGTAATATGCCGTTTTGGTGTCATGTGGGAACAGGAGCAAGTGTCCTTCATCTGGCAAACTCAGTCCGTCGGTTCTCAAAGATGGAAATTTGATAGCTAAGGAGAGCTAAATGTGACTCTAATTTTGTTTCATTTATGTACCAATCATTTAATCACAAACTTCAGTGTAGGAAACAGCTGAGAAAGACAGTTTGAGAAAAAAATGAAATGAGGCACTTTATTGTACAAATGTACCATAATTGACAAGAAAATCTTTTGGCTATACCTCTCCATAATAGCTTTGAACAGTCTTGTCATAAGATAGTTAACTATACTTTATTGTGAAAATGTGTGCTCCACCCACAAACACCAAGGTGGTCCTTCTCGAGAGAAACAGAGGAAGTAATATTGAGATTGGTAAACATTTAGAAAAAACTGAGCAGGATTTGTGAACCTCTGGAGATCTCTCCTTTAACTCCATAGGCAAGGCAAGTTTATTTACATAGCACAATTCATACACATTGGTAATTCAAAGTTATTTACAAATGAGCAGATAAAAGAACATAGACAAAAAATTTAAACAGGACATTATAAAAGAACATAGAAAAATTAAATGAATACAAAAGTAAACTAGAATATGCATTTCCTGAAGGAAATACCAATGCATGCAATGCAATCAAAATTAAAAATATATATCATAGCTGAAGTGTCCTTTACAAGACCTACGCGCATTTCTACGTTAAGCAGTTTCTTGTTGAATTAATTGCAGAAATTGTTACAAAGATTAATACGTTGGAAGAATAAGACAACTAGGAATAACATTTCATGCACTGTAATGAATAAAAAGAAGAGTGCATTTGATCAGTTAACACAAAGCATCTGAGGATAGTTGGGTCTGAAGTCTAGAATTGAAACTGACTACAGTTGGAGTACATTTGATGTAATCAGGAAGTTGGTTCCAGAGCTGAGCAGCATAGCAGCTAAAAGCTACTTCACCGTGTTTAATCCTGACAGTAGGTATTACCAACACATTTTTCTCCAGTGATCTGAGAGACCTAGCAGGTGTTTACTGCTGAAACATATCTGAGAGGTAATTTGGTCCTGTCCCGTTTAGTGACTTATAAATAAGCAGCAGTGCTTTAAAATCAATTCTCTGACTTATTGGTAGCCAGTGTAAGGACTTAAGTATCAGAGTAATATGGTCAATTCTTTAGTTTTTTTGGAAGAACCCTAGCAGCTGTATTCTGTACAAGCTGAGGCTGTTTGATAGTCTTTTTAGAAAAGACCTTTGCGGTTGTCAACCCTGCTGGAGATAAAGGCATGAATAGCTAAGTCATATTTTGACATACGGTCTCTAAGTTTGGCTATGTTATCAAAGTTATCAAAATAGCCATCGGACATTAAGAAGGTGGTTAGTTGATTAAAAACTATCAACTTTTCAATGATTTTACCAACAAATGGTAGATTGGATATGGGCCGGTAATTGTTTAGTAAGGTAGTATCTACAATATTCTTTTTAAGTAGGGGCTTTATAACAGCTGTTTTTAGGGTCAATTTTAAGTGAGGTGAAAAACAGATTTGAAATAGTTGGTAGACAAAGTATCTAAGCAGCGCGTGGAGTCTCAGATGTTTGTAAGGTGTAAGGTGCCAACTGTGAAGGGGGTTTAGTTCATTCGTTGCGAATAGCACACAAGTATTGTTTATATTTTAACTGATAATGTTAATCTGAGAAATCTGTTTTCACACTTGTTCCGCTTTGCTGGTCTGAATTTCGAGTGTGACAATTCTCCCCGCCCCCCTGCTGGTTTCTTTTCAAATTCAAATAATTTCAATTTTTTTTTCATCAACACGTAAACAACACTCAGGTTCAGTCACAAAGTAAGTGAGGAAAAATGGAGCACTCTTGGTTTTTTCTTCATCCTTTTATTTATTTGGTTATTATAAGGAGGATAAGGATAAGATGGTTTTGCAGAGAATTGCAATGCGAGATCAATTTGAAGCTTTGCTTGCAGAGCATAGGCTACATGCATCCCCATAAATATGAATTGCCATGTGGCTGTCCTCTGTCATCACTATTGTTAGTGTTTAAAAAAATTGTTAATATTTAACGGTGATTTCGTTATTTTGGGACAATTTGACCGGCGGTCATAAATGGCATTTACTTCCTGGTTTTAGATTGGATAGCTTTAACATCAAACAAGAACCGCACTGGAGTTCAAATGAACTCTACCCCAGATCCCCGTTTTCTGGAGGACTCGGGTACGGCCCCTTTGGTGCACACCCGAGTTCGGAAAACAGCTTTATGATCAAGGGAACAAACCGTACAAATGGCTTAAGCAGACCCTGGTCCGCACCAAAAGCTCTAGTGTGAAAGCACCCTAAGAAGCAGGAGATCTAAGGCAAAACGTTTAGTTCAATTGAATCTTATTGATGTCTGGGAGATAACAAGGAAATCTCTACGGTGCCCAGTACCTCCATAAAGGCGAGCAGCCAGGAGAGGTGAGTGACCCGAAAGCCTGACAGGTTTCATGAAAGTGCAAAATGAAAAAAGCTCGCTATGAGGCTTTCTTGGCAAGAAAAGAGACCCACCCACATAGTCAGTAGACCCCCTCTGGCTGTCTGAAGTCAAGAACACAGAAATAGATTAGAGGAAGTTTTTATTACTTTCGTCATTGTTTTTGAATGATGTCCATCAAAGGTTTTATACAAAGAGTTTTTTATAAATTCTTCAGAGGAAATATTAATATTAATATTAATATTTCATTTTCTACATCAGAGACAGAGTGTGTGCCGTTAAAATGTAGCAGAAGAGAAAATCACTTACAGTCCATGCCATTATCATATGGTTATTTCACTGACAACTAAATCTAGAAAGAGATTCTAATGCATTGGAGATATTAGCATCTGGTTGATTATCTGGTTGAGGATATGCGGTTTTGCTGCCAGTATCTAAAAAAATAGGTGATGTTACATTATTAGTCTGTGATTCTGAATTCCCATCCTTGAGCTCTGGCCACCTCCAACACAATCTGCAGTCATAAAATCCTTCCCACATAACGATTTATACGGAGAGACCAAATTACCCATGGAGCGTTCAGAAGACTCAAGCACCAAGCTTAGGGGTAAACCGATACATTTATAGACACACCATCATAGGGTATGGAGGAAGAGCAGAACTCTTTGCTTAATGATCTGATGGACTTCATTTGCAAGCCTTTCGAGCCTCCCCTTCCTTCCCTCCTTCCTTCCTCCCTCCCTCCCTCTCTCCCTTCCCTCCTTCCTTCCTCCCTCTAGATACTGTGCAAGGAACGTTCCTACACGGGTCATCACCCATACTAGATGACTCCTGATTCATGGCTTTGAGGGGCACATTAGACACATTATGCATACATCAGTTACCAGAAGCAAGATGAAAAGGAAATAACACATAACTAGCTTAAAAGTAGACTTTGCGTAAACAAGTATAAATCAGGGAGCCCATGGATGGGTGGCCAGCGTCAGGGTTTGGCCATTGATCCAGTAAATTGTAACATCAGAGGCTTCCTCTCCTGATAAACTGATTGCCAGTGAACTCGAACACATCTACCTGTTTTCACTGCAGAGTGAGCCCCCAGAACATCTAGATTTAGCAGATTTAACTGAAATGGACTTTTTAAATTTGATTCTAATTGATCAAATGTGTTATGGACACATTCAACTTACAAGATAGATAGATTTCAAGTATTTTTTTTTTTTAATTATGAACTTTATAGACTTTTTCAGCTAGAGACTTCTCATTTGTTTTAAACTGTGAATAAATTGAAATGGTGTTTGACATTGTGTGACATCTAAAACCTACCCCGAACTTTGCAACCAGATTGGGCTCGAAACTAAATTATTATAATCTGATGAAATCAAAAGTTTGTCAAATTGTTCTGCTTAGGAACCATAGACGTGAAAAGAAAGTCCCCCCCCCCCCCCCTCTTTCCCACACCAATGATAATACGAAACTATAATGCAAGGTCCAATTTTGACTCATTCATTATTGATAATCTATGATCATCAATTATTTATTTATTTCAGAAAAATACACTCAAGAGAACAGATATAAACTGTATCTGGCAGTCAGATGACGATACTTAGATGGTGTTGTAGACAAGAACAACAATGAAATAAAAAAATTAAACTTAAAGTTGAGGCATGCCCTGGCATTTTACCTTAACACTTAAACACACATACAGCTAAGCCTCAATATCCTCAAGATGCTTTGCAGATCAGAAATCAAACTAAAACAGGATAAAAGCAGAGAATAAAAATAGCACTTCTCTCCCACCACCACACCTCGTTCCCCATCGTCTTCCATATTCCCCCCTCCAATATTGTCACACAACCTCAGCGGCCGGCGCTTCACCATACCTCCTGCAGTGTGGTCAGGGTTAGCTGACTGCGAATACACACCATGGAGTTTCCATTCACAATACATTCGATCCGACTCATTTCTTCTCACTCACGCAGGGTCTCAACGGGGTTTGTCTGTTTCCACTGGAGGGACGAAGTCAGATATGTTCCTCCGCTGACCTTTACTCTTAAAACATGAAGATTAGACTGAGGCCTGTCATTCTCAAGTATGTATTTCTAATTAATCACAGCCATATATACCCCTTAGCCCTCAAGCTTATAGGCATTTAAATGCAAAGGAAGCACGGGGTAATTATTAGAAAGATAAATGAGTGTCTGTGAACCTGCAGCAGCTTTGTCAACCACTCACACTCAATCAGAATACATTCGGTGAGCAAGCTAATTCTTGGAAGGCAAAAAAAAAAAAAGGGTTCGCGAAGAGAATAATTAGTCAGCCTCGACTCCATTAGCCCTGCTTGTGTAGTCATTCTCAGAGTGTGCTTCTCACGGAGGCAAGGTTAGCTTTGAGTTTAAACCCCGTACGAGCGATCTCATTATTTCAAATGTGCTGTTTACCACACTGTCTGAGGAGGTTCATTCAGATTACATTTCAAACTCATTAAGATCAAAACATAAGCTTATTACAAATAGAAGAAAAAAAAATCACAAATGATCGTTGGAATATGTCCAAATTCCATTTGCCCCTCTAAGAAGGGATATAATTATATCCTCAGTACAAAGTAAAAAAATGCTTCAGCACACAAATAGATATTTTACACACTGGAAAAAAATCTGTAATTACCTGGGGCTTCCTTTCTTCTTGATTAAGGAAATAAAACTAATCCCCTTGAATAGGCAACACTCAACCCCGCAGCGGTGGATTTTTAACTTGCACTCCCACTTGCAGATTTTTCTGTCTTTGTTTAATGTTTTCAAATAACAATAAGTTATCACTATCAATGCTTTGCTTTTTTTTAAATAACCACAAATAAGTCAGGTGAAGTGTGAAAATAATCATTTAAAACCACTTTTGTCAGCAATGTGATTGATGTGTGTGATTGATTTGCTATTTGGTTAAGTCCCTTGTGAGGATAGAAGCTGATATTGATATTAGACATAGGGCCTTAGTATGAGGGCAAAAATGGCTAGAGGAAACGGCATTCATACTATTACACAAAAAAGGACAGGATTCAAAGGTAAAAGACATTAAGTGGACAGAGCCAGGCTGAAATTAATTAGTGAAATGTTTGGTTAAAGCTGACCCAGAGCAATCCCTTTAAACTGAATGCGTCAGACGAGATTACAATGACAGAAGATGGCAATATCACTATGTGTTCTGGACAGAGTTTGCCAGGAGCGCTTTTACAAGGAATAAACCATAGTGATTTCTTCTGTTGTTCAAAACAATTACATTTGTTGACACATAATTGTAGCTTGTCAGAATCTAGCAACATCCGACTGTTCAAACTGACTGTTTTATTGTTAATCAGGGTAGGTGATTTTGATCCTGGATCCTGTTTTGCTCACTTAGATTCCATGACAAGCTTAACCAATAACATATCCATTCTGGAGAATTTATATTTAGGCCTAGAATGTGAAATGTCTAAATACATTTAATGGAACACATGTGCAACTAGGTACTAAAAAAAAAAAAATTGATATAGCTTAAATTTAGCTGAAATGTAAAATGTTTCAGCAGACATTCTGGCACTTGCTGCGGTGTGGGAGCAGTGTGTCAGCTATATATTTGTACAGAGATAAATAATTTCAGATGGAAACATGGGTCTCTTCTGTAGAGTACTTTCACTCCTTTCCCAATAGGACACGAAGGCTATGGTGTCGTCTTGCGGAAGAATAGTCCGATTAAGAATAAGATATGGGAGGTTACGAGCTATGTTGATGTTGATGAATATGAACACCTGGACCAACATTTCATCTTTTGTAGAAAATGCACTGGTGTCACGTCTAATGGACCTGCTCTAATGTAGTCTAATGAGACTACAATATGTGAACAGAAATAACAAGAAATGTCATTATTGTGTATTTGTTTACTGCTGACTGAGCATTTAATTAAAGTTGTACAAATTGGACTACCTCTTCCCACACGGAGGAGTCCTTCAAGGGGGTTAATCTTTTAAAACAAACATTTTATTCTTTTTTAAAAGCCTTCCAGGATATTTGTTCTTGCTTTCTTGCTAATACAGAAATATGTAAGCATAATGTGTCACTTTTCCAATAAAGGGAACATGCTATCAGACCTGGGCAGTGATGGTTTGTGATTGGCGCATTCAAATGTTTCCTGTCAGAGAAGAATGTGTTGCCTGCCACGCCTATATCCAAAGTCCACGTCTGGGATCTTGGCAGGGTTTTTAATTTATCGCCAGAGTTTAAGATGCCCGGGCAGAGTAGGCCATTTACACCTGCCGTTTTCGCCATCAAACTAGGGCCCAAAGAGTTAAACGCATGGAGGGCACTTGAGGTAGTAGCTGAAAGTACTGGTTTCTACTAAGGGTAGATATCAGTCAGCCAAGACAGTGCTTTCTTTTCCAACTCAAATATGACATATTCTTAGGAGTATATGTCTTGTGTTTGACTATTTAGCCATAGCATATGATGAAATCTCTGATACACAAAGTTATTCACAATTCAATGACTTTTTTTCTCTCTCCACTTTTGAGTTTCCAAACTTTCCAGTTGGAAAGACTAACATGATAAAAAAAAAAAAACAACTCACAAACAACAGACCCCAGTGTGAGAGTGGGTGGCTGTCGGCATCATGTTGCTGCTTGGCATGCTGGGATAGCTTGCCTTGGAGCCGGGCTCAGATTGCCCTCCTCCTCTCATGACATGTCTTCCACGCAGTAATAGAGCTCCCCGTGGAGAGAGCCAGAGAGAGAGGGATCCCGGAGAAAGCCAGCCTCCCATTTACCTCCAGACACTAGATCCATTTCTCCCCCCTCTCCTCCCGCCCCCCCCCCAAAACTGCACCAAAACGTAATAAAACAAGATGAAAGTCTGGCATGGAAAATCAATAAGAATCTTTCAATAGCTCCCCACTCTCTTGGGAATGAAGAAGAATTGAATCATAAATATTACCCCCACACAAACACACACACACACACACACACACACCACCACCACCATCCCACCACCACCCAGCATTCTTAAAGGAGGGGTCTGTGGGCCTATTGATCAGTCCCCCGTGTAAGACTCTAAAGGTTTTTAATTGGCTGTCTCTCAGTGGTGATTGCAAACACCGCATCAGAAAAAGACGGTTTTGCCTCATTGTGCCTTTTGCCTATTCTGCATTTCCATAGCCGTCCAGACCCAGTGCTGAGATGCTCTCATGTGTACAGTAGACAGAGGCAGAGAGATTAGCAGAGAAACTGCAGAGGAGCTATCAGCAAGAGTGCCATTTCACTGCATTTGGTTTCTCAAGGGTCTTGATGCTGTCATGAAAGAAGGCAGCATCACTGTAGACACTTCAGAAATGCCTTTCAGTTTGACAAAACAACCTTCTTTAGGATCAGACAGCATGTGAGATAAGCTCATATTCATATGAAAATAAAATGAATGTAGAATTGATCAAAATGGCTGTCTCAATCCGTTTTTGCTATTCGTTAGCTTGATCACATTGCCCGTAAACACATGTTTTTGCATTTTTGTTAGTTTATAATATATTATACCTTTAAATTTGCTCAATACAAATTTGAGATGCCTCCTGAGTGACCTTATTTAGTCAATGTAGTTCCTATAGATCAAGTCTTATAAATATTGCAATTAGTAGATTTTAAGCACTAATTAATTTGAACAGATTTGATTGGGAAAAGGTTATCAAACTGTTACTAGGCATGTTGTCATGAGCATCTACACAGTCATAGTCATGGCTTCTTTATTGTGTGAGTGTTCATGACATTCTGTGTTAAGCTCTAGAGGTTAATAAAATGTGAGTGGAACAGCCTGGTGTAGAGGTGATCTGAAGTGTTGACTAGATATGCAAGACCTTGTTTAGGTCTTATTTCTCTTCTTTCTTTCAAGGGTTTGCCTCTGTGTTTCAGGAAGTCCACGAAGAGTTGCTTGGGGCGCTTGTGTTGCTCTCGTATTCATTGGCACTTTCACACCACTGCCTTTGGTGTGTCTTTCTCTATTTAATTCTTGAAAGAATCAGATTCCCAAGTTACAGAAAGCACTTGGTGACACGGCGCATTTCTGTTCAGCAGGGAAACCTTTTAAAAAGGAGTGAAATAAGTTGAAAAGGACATTTCTGTTCCTACAAATCCAAGAAATTATCAGTGCAACCACACTTGGCAGGCCTTAGGCAACTGAATAAAGATGAGAAACAGTATGACCTGAGAATCTGGCAAGATGCCCCTACATGCTGAATTGAATGTCTCTGGCAGCCCAACGGACTGCTGAGCTGTGGTCTTGGAGAGGTATGAGGATTATACTCTAATGTCTGGAGAGTTATAACAGTTATGCTACCAAGTACCTTTCACCAGTTAACTTTTTGCGGGGAGCAAATGCAACGGAAAGCGACTTGAACTCCCATAGCTATCTACATGTAATTTTGAATTTCCTTTGACTTCTGGGTGCATTGCTGTCAGCTGTTGATGTGCGTTGGTAAATGCTAGTCCATGAATCTGTGACTGTATCCTTTATTCAGAGTCTTTAATCACCCTGAGTGACAGTCAGAGGTGGGAACCGCTGTCTCTTGGGATCATTGTTCCACGGAGGGGAGGCAAGCATGAGAAAAACAGGAGAATGTTTTTTTCTTTAACTCATTCAAATTGGGTATCAGATACCACAATGCATAGCACAGCACAACACAACACAACACAGCACAGCACAGCACAGCACAGCACAGCACAGCACAGCACAGCACATGTTACAAATAACAGTATAATTTAATGGAGTCAGATGATCTCTGTGATCTTACAAAGATGTTGACTGATCCACTGTACAAAGTTGATGCATTTTCTGGTCATTTTCGTTGTTGGTAATCATGACTTGCCTTGTACAGTTGTTGCGGTGGACGTGATCAAATTACCATTTACAAGGCCATTGCAAATGTTCACTACCGACCTCCAAATCATCATAACAGGCAAATGATGACTGAAGGAACATGCTGAAGGGCAAATATCTGATCCCAAGTGAAGAACAGAGGCTTGAGAAGCTTACCGTAATTTCCGGACTATTGAGCGCACCTGAATATAAGCCTCACGCACTAAATTTTTTAAAAATAATTATTTTTAACATAAATAAGCCGCACATGTCTATAAGCCGCAGGTGCCTACCGCAACATTGAAACAAATTAACTTTACACAGGCTAAAATGAATATCAAAACTAATACAATAGTTAGTTTTGCCAGTTAGATAAGTGCACTGTTGCTTTAAGAGCGCACAGTCGCAAGAGTCAATCAGAAGCTAGAACGTTAGATTGAAGACAGACGCTAGTTTGAAACCAGTGAGCTAAAGAACTTGAAGACTGGATTTGTATTGTTGTAAACTTTTATTTTATTTTCTAAAGTGTTTTGAGTTGTGTTCTGTCTACGCTGGTAGACTGTGGTTATTTTGACATTAGTTAAGTTATTGAGAGATACTGAGAAATCGCGTGGAGCTAAGCATCCATGCGGCTGCATCCATGCTAGCATCCTAGCTCCACAAAGCCACCGTAAACACAAAGCCACCGTATACAGTCACAGGTATCATAATCCATAAATTAGCCGCATCGTTGTTTAAGCCGCGAGGTTCAAAGCGTGGGAAAAAAGTAGCGGCTTATAGTCCGGAAAATACGGTACTGAGAACTAGTTTCATGTTTACAAGCATCCTGCAGCTAAGAGTCCAGTCCAAGAGAACAGCTTTCATGGGGATGTGATAGGAAGTGCACCCTCCATGATGCCTGAAAATCCTTCCAACAATTAAAAGGGAAATTATTTTCCATTATAGAGCCGTGTTTGCTAGTCAGTTGGCCCTGAACGCTATGTGGGTGAATTAACTGTTAGTTCAGTACTGGTTTAGATTGCACCTGCAGTTAGCACACAGCATGGTCAGATGAAATCTGGGGAAGGAGGGGTGCTCAGAGGGCCTGCTCCTCCCTGTGGCCATGGTGGGAATTTTAGGGAGGTGCAGTAAACTCATGGCTAATGCTCACATGCCAACATGACACTGCACAGGCCCTTTGTATGCCCCGACAGGTAGGGGTTTATCTGGACAGAACACATCACTGGGATAGTGACTGATAGATGATGCCTTAGGACGCAGCTGAACTCTAGACAACTGAGGACCGCCTGGCTTTCATCATGAACTGAGCACAGACCAGCAGCCCATAACAGCTGACTTGATTGTTGAGGAATGGAGCATGAAACCAGTTCTAGCATGCTTTATTTCTATTTCTATAATTACCAAGAAACTGTGCGCCCACTGGTAGACCACTTTTCTTTCAATTTTTTAGGACATGTTTCATTGTAGTTGTGGTTTTTGAGCAGTTTGTGTTGAGCTTCCTTATTGTCTGGATTGATTTATTGATTTTACTTGATGAAGTAGTTGGTCTGCATTTTAAAATACCCATTCACTAGTAATGGTATACCTCATTGTTGGCTGCTGAAACTCCTAATAGTACACAACAGAGTTTTTTCACCCTCAACTGCTACATTATTACTGACTGACATGCTTAAAGCACGGTGCTATTTTTTAATCAGATTTCACCCCATGCTGATGTTCCCATCTATGCAATTCTGTGATTTTATTTCTTTGTCAGGTTGACTTTCTCATATTATCCACTAATCCATACAGGATATTGTACTGACAGGACAGAATTTTAGGCTGAGGTTTCAGGTTGTAAACAATCATATGCTGTCTTGACGGTCGTCAATTCTAATTGCGTTTGTTTCTTCAAAGTAAATGAAACATGGAATAAAATTAATGACCGGACAATCAATTTGAATAGTTGACAAAAAGAGAGAGCGAGAGAGAGGAAGAAATCTAAATACTGCCACTATAAATCCCTGGTGTTTTTTGTTCAATGCTACACAGACCATGTCAAATACTGCATATCATTCTTCTCTCTCCAGTCAAACCACCCGTCGGTTTAATATACAAACAGGCCGAATTGAAACAGGAATGAGAATACTGACTTCTGAAAGCCAGCATCACATGCCACGTGAAGGTGAGAGCGACCAACGAAAATGAGCCCATGTCACATTTCAAAGCACAAGCCTCAGGTACCCAGTGATCTGAGGGACAATTACAAGGAAATACAATTTGGAGACATGTGCCTTCTCTGCTCCCTGATTGCTTTTGTGCTGACGGCGCTAAAAGCTTTGAAGTACAGGTGAAGTGCAATTATATTTACTGTCCTCTGTGTGTGTGTGTGTGTGTGTGTGTGTGTGCCTATGCAACACTTCCATACTCAGCCCAGACTGATAGTACACCGTGTTCCAAAAACAACTCTCTTGAAAACCAGTAGAACCCCTTCCCCTGAGGAACAAAAAAGAAAATGCTCCCAAAAAAAAGAAAAAAAAAGAAAATGAAAATGGCAATGTCATCTTTTGATAACACCCTTGGTAAAGCACTGCAACATCTGACACTTTCTGTCAGTAGCGCACCATGTTATAATTCATGAAGTCAGCTTTCTCAGATAACAAAGTGTGTGGATGAAATGATAAAATGTAACAGTATGGTGAATCATCATGATTGCTGCTGTCCCAGTGACAGAGCCAAAAAAGACAGGGCGAGTGTTGATGGTATGACCCGATGTACATAGTCAGCTATGAAACATGTCATTTCATCAGGTCCTTTCTTTTAACTCCAGTGAAATTATATATTCTTCGCAACATATGCTTGAGTTGCATCTGTATTTAAGTATCACTGTGATCAAGCTCAATTTTGTGCTGTCACAATTCTTAGATAATCTCATCTCTATTTTTGCTATTGACTACAATTAATCCCATTTATATGAGATGGTGTCAAGAAAAGCTTTAAACGGCCAATTGTTAAGTCTCATCTAAGTGTCACATGGCAAAAACCAAACTGAGCATTCCTTACAGCTGTAGCAAACGCTTTTATGCCAATAGCCTTTAAGGGGAGATAATATGTCCTTATACAACCAAGATGCCGGCTCATAATAATGCAGTGGCAAGAGAATTTTAATTACATGTAGTCAAAATGATGGTGTCTGAATGTGAATGCGAGTCTCCTTGATGAAAAAGACTCTGTGCCTCTCAGCTCTTCTTTTCAGATCCATTTTAAGATCCATTCGAGAGCGGCGTTTGAATGGTGAGCACCATTTGGAGATCTGAGAAAGCCTTTTGAGAGCCAGCAGATTGGAAGCGCATGGTTTTTTGGAGACCGCCGGTCTGAGAGGCGGCACAAAGGCTCCGCTCTGGAAGGACCGGAGTCATTATCCTCTCTACAATCCGCTGCAGCTAGCCGTGGCTATGTCAACAACTAGCGCAGCGGATGACAGCAGCAGGCACTAAATGTGATGGCACACACGGCCATCACGAACCGACTCGGCCTTGGGAGGAGGGGAAGGAACTGAAGCTGTCGCTGTCTGTTTGGAGGGCTCCCCTCCACTGCAAGTTCATTGTGTGGGACAAGCACAGAGCCTCCTCCTCCTCCTCCTCTTCTCTCATTTCTTAATTGACATGAAATTACATTAATCAGATTTGGGCCCCCAACGAGTTTATAGGGGTCTATCTGATGGGATTGTTTGTCTGCGAGCACCTAGCGAAACGCAAGCTGACAGCCAAATGATTCTCCTGTGCCTCGGCCGCCGCCAAAA